>NW_020954551.1:24870716-24884769 GCF_900497805.2 Vombatus ursinus | reverse complement strand
AGAGAGAGAGAGAGAGAGAGAGAGAGAGGTGATCCTAGGTAGATTACGTATAGTCAGTTCCTTTGTTTATAAAATTTTGATTAAATTCAATTCATCAAGCATCTATCTACTTTGTGCCAGGTGCTGTGATAGGTGCTGAAGACATAGAGACAAAAATAAAACAGTCTCTGCTCTGAGGAAGCTTATATTCTACTGAATGAAATCGAGCAAAGAGCTAAGTAAATACAAAATTTACACAAAATCTTTTCAGTTGGGGTAGAATTAAGAGTACTAACAACTGGGTGAATGAGGAAAGGTTTCATATGAGCTCAACCTGAAAGAAATAAGATGTTTATAGAGACAGAGATGAGGAAGAAGTGAATTCTAGGCATAAGAAGACTTTGTGTGTAACCCAGAGACAACCAATGGAATATCATATACATGAAACATCAAATAAGTCAGTTTTGTTGAAATTTAGAATGTGTGAGGCAAATTAATGTGACAAATAATACCCCTTCGATCTACTTACTGAGCTACTGTGAGGCTGAAATGAGGTATTTCATTTAAAGTACTCTGCTAATTGAAAACATCGTAGGGCCTGTGTATACACATACATGCATAGATACACATACACATAATATAAGATATGATATGAGATGGTGTGATATAATAACATAATATGTATATGTAAAATATATAATTATATTCATCAAAATAGGTTATGATTTTAATTATTGCTAAGACACCATTCATATTTCATATTCATGGTAGCCCAGAAGAACCTGGGCATGGTCTTTTCTAGTAACAGACTCTGGGCTCTAAAGGTGACACTTTCTTCTTCCTGATAGCCCTATCCTGTTCTTTTTCTGCCATCTTCCCCAACCTCTCATGTTTGGAATTTTTTGTTTCTTAAAAGCAGCATTTACCATACAACTTTGCTAACTGTTACCTTCCTGTTAGGGTATAAAACCATTCACATATTTCCAAGTGGCACATTAGCTCTCTCTGCAAAACAACTGCTCCTCTACCACATTAGGGTATGAGGCTGGCATGATGGACAGTTACTGTGTTAATAATCAATGAACTAAACAATTGATCTAGAGTCTGACATAATCAGGTTGCCAGAGTTAGAGGGTGACTACCTCTTGGATCATCAATGTCCTTAATCTTCCTTTGAGACCTGAACACCATTGCCTCCAAAGCCAGGAACTTAATAGAACCCTGTCAAAAGATTTAGTTTTCTTTTTGTCTTTTGTGGACATAGATCACAATGCATCTTTGTTTCCTCTTTCCTCTATATTTTTGTATCCCTGTTTTTTTTTTCTTTGCTCCTTTACTCATACCCCTGGGGTATCTAAAATCAGGCACCTTTCCTTATGAATGAATGAATGAAAAGTTCACTAGGGAACAGTGATTTGGGAGCATTATCCAGGGAAGGACTCTCCGGGAAGTCACAACAGAAATGAGTTGAACCATAGGACAGTCAATGGATTCCCTTTCTTGAAAAAAAAATGTAGTATAGATTCGATTATCATACCAAGAACAAGGTGAGTGGTGTTTCAGAGCATGATCAAGGTCCAATGTTGTATAGAATATGATTGCATGATGAAAGGCCTATTATCTTTAGTATAACTGGTTTGTTTGCTTCCTCCATTAAATTTCCAAAACAGTTAAAATGTATTGAGATGGTAAGTATAAGTTCATTTTTTCTTGAAAAGTTGAAAAATGAAAATAAGCTAAACTAAAAAGTAACTATAGACAATTAAAGAGCATAAATAAATATTTGATGAATAATGAATGAAAGAATGGTAAAGACACAAAGGCATTCTGGAACGTTAACCACCATCTGCAATACAGCAATAGTTATAAATGAAAAAAAATGTTAATTGTCTTAAGTGTATCATGGAAATACTTTTAATATCTTATTTACAACAGAGGATGTTTTCAGGAAATATTTTGTTTTTGATCATGTTGTGTTAGCCCATGGCCACTATTACATCATCTTCAATCAAAGTATGAAAAAAAACTCTGCAGAAATGTTCATTGAGGTCACACAGTAAAAGTCATAGTCACGGTCCTCTTCTTGGTTAGGCTCCCTTCATTTCAGGTCTAGTTTCCTTTATACTGAAACATGTTATATCCAAGAATTGGACAGAGGAATGGGAATCCTGGTTTCTAGGTTCCACCTGGTCAAGTGGTAATTCTCTTTTTTTTCCTGTATTACCTTCTCAAGAAAAAATCTTACTCTTGTTCCAAGAAGACAGTGTTAAGGGAAATAGGTGGAATATATAAAGAGGAAAATTTACCATTAGTGAGAGATAGACACTTCTTAGCCACTAAAAGAACTCACAATGAGCTATATTGGAGGATAATAGATTCCTAAATTTTGGAGATCTTCAAACAAAGGCTAGATGATTACTTGTCCAGTATGCTATGTACATTTTTTTTGTCCCTATTGTAACAGATCCAAAGTTAGAAAGAGACTGCTTCTTGTCACAGATGTAAAGCTTATCTTGTCCAACTGCTTCATTTAATCATTCTCTTTTATCATTATATTTTCCCTGTGCCTTACTAGGTCTAATCCCATTTTTTATCCTCACTGTGATTTCTCCCCACCACTCAGTTCTTTCTCAGAACATCATACCTGCCCTGCTTCTACTTTCTTCCCAATTTTACTGAGTGATGAATTAGTTCAACTCTATACCATACTCTAAACTCAAATCACAGGGACTCGGCCTACTATTGATAATGCCAGACCATGAGATGTTGAAATGTTTTGATCTTTCAGAGTCCACAAAGTCATTTTCTGGTCATCACCATGGGAAGGCAAGGAGGAAACAGAGAATCTTCCCTCTCTCCTGCCTCATCTCAAGTGATTCTTTCTATTGGATTTGCCCATAGCTGCCCAGTTAAGAGGTTTATCTGCTACTGGAATGCTGGATTCCAAACTCCCACCTAGCTGAGGTTTTTTATTGTTTGTTAGTTTGTTTGTTTGGTTTGGTTTGGTTTGTTTGTTTGTTTGTTTTTCCCCCAAGTCCCAGAAAGTGTGACTGATTCTCTTCAGCCAAATGTAAGGTATTTCCTTTGGGTTTCATTCAATGTATACCTAGATGATATCTTGGGTTTATTGATATGTTCAAAAGAGCTGCCTAGGAAAGATTCACACCTTTGATTGATTCTGTAACTCAATCAAGAAATCAAAGGATAAAGTATCTGGTTAATTGCATTCATTGTGGTTGAGGAGCATGGGACACCTTTCTAGGTACACAGTAGTTAAGGAATTAGTCACTCAAAGTGAGATATCTGCATTTCAATTCCCTTACAAGTGATTATTTATTTATTTATAATTACTTAATTTAATTATTTTTAGTTTTCAATATTCACTTCCACAAGTTTGTGAGTTCCACATTCTCTCCCTTCCTCCCTTCCCACCCACTCTCATTGAGAAGGTGAGCAATTTGATATAGGTTATACATATGTAGTAATGCAAAACACTTCCATAATAGTCATACTGTGAAAGAATAACTATATTTCCCTCCATCCCATCAACCCCCCCCATTTTTCCTATTCTCTCCTTTGACCCTGTCCCTCCTCAAAAGTGTTTGTTTCTGATTACCCTCTCCCTCAAACTGCCCTCCCTTCTATCTTCCCCGCCTCTTATCCTCTTCCCCTTCTATTTTTCTGTAGGGTAAGGTAGACTTCTATACCTAATTGAATGTGTATATTATTCACTTTTAAGTTAAAACTGAGAGTAAGATTAACTTATTCTCTCTCACCTCCCCCCTCTTTCCCTCCATTGTGAAAGCTTTTCCTTGCCTCTTTTATGTGAGATAATTTATCCCCTTCTACCTCTCCCTTTCTCCTTCTCCCAGTACATTCCTCTCTCATCACTTAATTTTATTTTTTAAATGTCATCACTTCATATTCAACTCACCATTTGCCCTCTGTTTATATATCTATATCTGTATCTATACACATATACACATATATGTATGTATGTATATCTATATATGTGCATGTATATATGTATGAATGCATGTATGTATGTGTGTATATCTTCTAACTACCCTAATACTGAGAAAGGTCTCATGAGCTACAAATATCAAAATATTATCTTTCCATGTAGGGATATAACCAGTTCAATTTTAATAATTCCCTTATTATTTCACTTTCCTGTTTACCTTTTCATACTTCTCTTGAGTCTTGTATTTGAATCAAATTTTTTATTCAGCTCTGGTCTTTTCATCAAAAATGCTTCAAAGTTTGATATTTCATTGAATGTCCATTTTTCACCTGAAGGATTATACTCAGTTTTGCTGGATAAGTGATTCTTGGTTTTAATCCTAGCTCTTTTGATCTCTGGAGTATAATATTCCAAGCACTCCAATCCCTTAATACAGAAGTTACTAAATCTTGTGTTATCCTGATTATGTTTCCACAATACTTGAATTGTTTCTTTTTGGCTGCTTGCAATAATTTCTCTTTGACCTGTGAACACTGGAATTTGGCTGTAATATTACTAGGAGTTTTCTTCTAAGAATCTCTTTCAGGAAATGATCTGTGGATTCTTTCTATTTCTATTTTACCCTCTTGTTCTAGAATATGAGGACAGTTTGCTTTGATAATTTCTTTTTTTATGATAATTTTTATTTATTTTTTTGTTTTCAACATTTACTTTCACAAGATTTTGAGTTCCAAATTTTCACCCCATCTTGCCCCTACCCCCACCCCAAGATGGCATGCATTCTGAATACCCTTTCCCCTAGTCTGCCTTTCCTTCTATCTCTCCCCCCCTTCTCTTATCCCCTTCCCCTTAAATTTTCCTGTGGGGCAGGATGGATTTCTGTATCCCATTTGCTGTATTTCTTATTTCCCAGTTGCATATGAAAACATTTTTTTAAACATGTGTTTTTAAACTTTGGGTTCCAAATTTTCTTGCTTCCTCTCTCCCCACCAACCCTCACTGAGAAGTCAAGCAACTAAATATAGGTTATATATGTGCAGTTATGCAAAACACTTCCATAGTAGACATGCTGTGAAAAACTAACTCTATTTCCCTTAATCCTATCCCACCCCCCCATTTATTCTATTCTTTCTTTTGACTGTGACTGTCCTCAGAAGTACTTGCTTCTGATTACTCCCTTTCCCAATCTGCCCTCCTCTCTATCATCCCCCTACTCTCTTGTCCCCTTCTCCCCCCATTTTCCTGTAGGGTAACACAGACTTCCATACCCAATTGAATGTGTATGTTATTCCCTCCTTAAGTCAAATTCTATGAGAATAAGATTCATTCATTCCATCTCACCTTCCCCATTTCCCCTCCACTGTAACAGTCTTTTCTTTTCTGTTTTTTTTTGTGAGGTAATTTAACCCATTCTCCCTCTCCCTTTCTCCTTCTCCTAGTATAATTCTTTCTCACCCCTTAATTTTATTGTCCAAATATGACCTCTTCATCTTCAACTCATCCTGTGCTCTCTCTCTCTCTCTCTCTCTCTCTCTCTCTCTATATATATATATATATATATATATACATACACATACAATTTTTCCCTCCAACTACCCTATTAGTGACAAAGGTATCATGAGTTACAAATCTCATCTTTCCATGCAGGAATGTAAACAGTTCAACCATAATAAGTCTCATGATTTTCTCTTTCCTGTTTACCTCTTCATGTTCTGCTTGAGTCTTGTATTTGAAAATCAAATTTCCTATTCAGCTCTGGTCTTTTCACCAAGAATGCCTGAAAGTCCTCTATTTCACTGAATGACCATGTGTTTCCCTGCAGAATTATACTCAGTTTTGCTGGATAGGTGATTCTTGGTTGTAATCCTATCTCCTTTGCCCTTCGGAACATTATATTCCATGCCCTGCCATCCCTTAATGTAGAAGCAGCTAAATCTTGTGTTATCCTGATTGTGTTTCCCCAATACTTGAATTGTTTCTTTCTGGTTGCTTGTAATATTTTCCCTTTGACCTGGGAACTCAGGCATTTGGCTACAATATTCCTAGGAGATTTCCTTTGGGGATCTCTTTCAGGAGGAGATCGGTGGATTCTTTCAATTTCTATTTTGCCCTCTGGTTCTAAAATATCAGGGCAGTTTTCCTGGATAATTTCTTGAAAGATGATGTCTAGGCTCTTTTTTTGATCACGGCTTTCAGATAGTCCAATAATTTTTAAATTCTCTCTCCTGGATCTATTTTCCAGGTCAGTTGTTTTTCCAATGATATATTCCACATTGTTTTCTGATTTTTCATTCTTTTGGATTTGTTTTACAGTGTCTTGATTTCTCATAAAGTCACTAGCTTCCAATTGCTCTATTCTAATTTTTAAGGAAGTATTTTCTTCAGTAATCTTTTGGACTTCCTTTTCCATTTGGCCAATTTTGCTTTTTAGGGCATTCTTCTCCTCATTGGCTTTTTGGACCTCTTTTTCCATTAGGGTTAGGCTATTTTTTAAGGTGTTATTTTCTTCAGTATTTTTTTGGGTCTCCTTTAGCAAGCTGTTGACTTGTTTTTCATGATTTTCCTGCCAAACTCTCAGTTTTTCCTCTACTTCTCTTACTTGCTCCTCAAAGTCCCTTTTGAGGTCTTCTAAGGCCTGGGACTGATTCATATTTTTCTTAGAGGCTTTGGATGTAGGAGCTTTGGCTTCGCTGTCTTTTTCTGGTTGTATATTTTGATCTTCTTTTCACCAAAGTAAGATAATATAGTCTGATCCTTTTTGCACTGCTTACTCATGATCCCGGCCAATTACTTGAGTTTTAAACTCTTTGTTAAGGTAACAGTCTGTTTCCAATGTGGAGAATGTACTGTCCCAAGCTTCGGGGATTTGCACAGCTGTTTTCAGAGGTACTTCTTGGGACCTGAAACTTTTCAGTTCTTCCAAGGTGCTATGATAAGGGGCAAGATGTTTTCTCTCCAGCACCACAAGAAGCTTCACCACACCAACATTCCTCCTGGCCCCAGGACTGCCCCTCAGAACTGTGACCCAGATCCAAGCACCGGTAAAGCAAGAGATTCCTGCTTCAGGACTGGCAAAGAGATCCCTGTAATCCCCCTCTGATCAGCCACTCGATTCCCCCTCAGTCTGTGGGCCGGAAGCTCAGGAAACAGCAGCGGCCCTAGGGGCAACTGAGACCTAGCTCCTTCTCTCACCGCGGACACAGACTTTTCCCACTGACCTTCCAAGTTGTCTTTGGTGTTCGTGGGTTGAGAAGTCTAGAAACCACCACGGCTGCCCATGATTCAGTCTTCTGAGGCCTGCTCCAGGGTTGCTGAGGCCTGCGCGCCCATGCTGAACTGTGCTTCTCTCTCAGCCCTGTGCGATACACCTTTCTGATCAACCATCCAGGCTGTCTTGGGATAGAAATTTGTTTCACTCTGTCTTTTTGTGGGTTCTGCTGCTTTAGAATTTGTTTAGAATCATTTTTTATAGGAATTTGGAGGGGTTTGGGGGGAGAGCTCAAACAAGTCACTTGTTTCCCTCTGCCATCTTGGCTCCGCCTCCAATAATTTCATGATAGATGATATCTAGGATATTTTTTTTATCATTCTTTCAGATAGTCCAGTAATTTTTAAATTATCTCTCCTAGATCTATTTTCCAGGTCAGTTGTCTTTTTTTTTCCAATGAGATATTTCACATTGTCTTCCATTTTTTTCATTCTTTTTACTTTACATTCATAATTTCTTAATTTCTCATAGAGTCATTAGCTTCCATTTGCTCCATTCTAAGTTTTTTTTTTTTGTCTTTTGTTTTTTTTTTTTAGTGAGTCAATTGGGGTTAAGTGAGTTGCCCAAGGTCACACAGCTAGAACATGTCAAGAGTTTGTTCTGAGGCCGGATTTGAACTCAGGTGCTCCTGTCTTCAGGGCTGGTGCTCTATCCACTGTGCCACCTAGCTGCCCCCATTCTAAGTTTTAAGTAATTATTTTCTTCAGTGAGCTTTTGAATCTCCTTTACCATTTGGTCAATTCTGATTTTTAAGGTATTCTTCTCTTCCTTGGCTTTTTGGACCTCTTTTGCCATTTGGGTTAGTCTATTTTTAAGGTGTTATTTTCTTCAGTATTTTTGGGTCTCCTTTAGCAAACTGTTAATGTGTTTTTCATGATTTTCTTGCATCACTCTCATTTCTCTTCCCAGTTTTTCCTCTACTTTGCTTACTTGATTATCAACATTCTTTTTGAGCTCTTCCATGGCCTGAGACCAACTCATATTTTTCTTGAAGGCTTTGGATGTAGGAGCTTTTACTTTGTTTTCTTCTGGTGGTGTGTGTTGATATTCTTTTCCACCAAAGTAAGATTCTATAATCTGAGTTTCTTTTCCACTTCTCATGTTCCCAGCCAATTACTTGACGTTTTAACTCTTTGTTAAGGTAGGGCTCTGCTTCCAATGTGGAGGATGTACTTTCCCAGGCTTCAGGGGTTTTGTGCAGCTGTTTTCAAAGATATTTCTAGGGACCTGTAAATTTTCAGTTCTTCCAAGGTGGCATGATCAAAGAAGAGATGTTTACTCCTTTCCTGTCCTGTTGTCTCACCTATGAGTGACCACAAGTAGTCTTTTTTGCCTTGGAACTGTGAGAAACATTCCCTCTCCACCACCACAACAAGCTCCACTACTCCAGCATTCCTTCTCACCCCAGTACCACCACCCAGGCTGTAACTCAGATCCAAGCATGGGGAAGGCAAGAGAATGCTGCCTCTGTGCCAGCAAATAGATTCCTACAATTCCCCTCTAATCAGGCTCTCAATTCCCCACACCATCTGTGGGATGAGAACTTTAGAAGCAATCGCTGCCACTGTGGCTGCTATCCCAGGGCTATGCTAGTGTCAGGGCTGGACCAAGCTCCTCTCTCACCCAGGTCTCACAGACCTTTCCCAATGACTTTTTAAGTTGTCTTTGGCATTTGGCATTGTGCATGGGCAGCTGCCCATGATTCAGTCTCCTGATGCCTCTTCTAGGTTTGCTAGAACTCCACCTTTGCAGGCATGGCCCTCACTAGACTGTGCTCCTCTCCCAGACTGCCATAACAGACCTTTCCTGTCAGCCATCCAGGTTGCCTTGGACTGGAAATCTGTTTCACTCTGTCTTTTTGTGGGTTCTGCTGCTCTAGAACTTGTTTAGAGTCATTTTTACTTGTATTTGGAAGGATTTGGGGGAGAGTACAAGCAAGTTACTGCTTTTACTCCACCATCTTGGCTCTGTCCCAAGTAATTATTTTTACAATAGTTTTATTTCCATCAATTTCAGATCAGATAGTTAGATAACCTTAAGGAATGTAATAAGCCACCAGTAGTGTCAAATGCCCATTACATATATATTCTGCATTATGCATATTATTTTGGGTTATGCTTAACTAACAATACTCTTTCCCCATTACTATAAATCAATATATGTCATTCATATTATATATTCATAATAGACTCCTCAAAGCTACTGTAGTGCTATGGAAATTTGGCTGGAGACTTTTGAACTGGAGACTATTGACTAATAATAAAAAGCCTATTATCTTCTTTCAACTACCCAGTAGATGATTGGTCAAAGCCAGAGTTCATTCATGGAGGACCAACTTCTGGGAAGCTAGTTTGACTATCTGAAAGTCACAGAACTATTGAATGGCAATATTGTCCTCTTAATAGGAGGTGAATTCCTGATGGATTGTGAGGTTCTCTCTATGCTTCTTTTTGTGCATGATTTAGTGATGATTATGTCAAGCCCTGAAACATTATATAACCTCCTCTGGGGGATCCATGATTATTTAATAAGCCTTATTTTTGTAGAGAAAAAAATGGATTAAAGTGTTTCTTGTTACTGCCACAATATCAACATAAAATCTCAGAATTTGAGAACTAGAAAAGACCTTAGGAAGAACCTGCTCTAATTTCACCAAGAGTTGAAGTTCTAAGACATGTAGAAGAAAGCTAGAAGTATTTCATAGACTCTCAAAGTTTGATGTTTACTATTGTAATGAAAAAAGCCCAAGATACATAAGAATTAACTGTTTTCCAGTATATGATGAAACTTTTCAACATATCTTATGTTTAGCTTTTCAAATCACTAAACTATAGGAAATGTAGTGAGAAATATTTCAATTAAACCTAAAGTATGGGTTTTGTTTCAGTTTTTAACCAGAACTGTGACTTCATCACTGTGAAGAGCTCCCAGGTAAAGAACTTCAATCTCCTTGTGCACAGGTTAAACTACTGTGTTTATATATTAGGGAATTGTCTGGAACATTCCTATGTAATATGGATTATCCAGTATGACAAAGCTAACATGTAATAGTGACTGAATTTGAACCTAGATCTTTTTAAATCCAAGGCTACTTCTCAATCTGCTGTTATACTGTTTTATTCTGTTTTGTTTTAAAATAATTGACATTAAGCAATGGAATAGTTTATTTACTCATTAGTAATAGGATTGCCAATCTGAATTGGTAGAGGGATTTTACTCCTAAGTAATTTACTTCACCAATGAAATTATAGGTCTTGTCAAAAGAAATAACAATGTGATACCAGTCAAAATACAAAGTAATTTCTTTATAGAACTAGGCAAAATCATAATGGTAACTATGTGGAAAAACAAGTATATGAAATTGTTAGGGCACACACTGAAAAGAAAAGCTGTTGAAAGGAGGATGGTACTATCAGACTTTATTTTGTTTTAGGAATCCTGTCTCTCATTTTTAAAAACATTACAAAATAGTTATTAAAACTATGTGATAATGGAAGAAAATAGAGGAAGAACTTATAAATAGAAACCTGTAAAGATTTTACATATATATGTATACATATTTTTGTCAAATGGGAGCCATATCTAGGGCAGATGGAGGGAAGAAAAAAACACAAAGAGAGAAATTTACATGATAAATTTATTACATATTTAAAAGGAATAAAAAGTTGTACATAATAGATTTGCAGCTTAATGTACAATCATCTTTTTTATAATTCCAATTATGTTATGGAAATGCTTATTTTGTTTCATAAATTAAAAAAAGAATTGAATGAATATAGCAAATATCCAACTAAAGGCATACAATCAAATGTTTGATATAGCTTTAAAAATGTTGAAATGATTAATGAGTCAACAAATATACTTAGGAAATGAATAGATAAATAGAAAAAAAAATATTGGACCACATCTTAAGTCAAAAACCCATAAACTCCTGTTTATATGAGAACATATTATAAAACCTAGAAAATGGGATAAAAAGATATAGAATGTTTCTCTCAATAGTTAATGGTAGATAAATTTCTTTTAATTCAACAAACAGAAGGAATTAGTGTGCACAAGATAGATATCCAAGATATGTATAGATCCATATGTTAAAAAGCCCTTAAGAACAATTAACAATAAAATTAAAGTAACAAGAATGATAACTGAGAGCCCACTATCCTCTAAATAGGACAAAGGCAAGTCAGTTACTTTTCCAGAGAAAAATCTTTGTTCCACAATCTATAATATATTGAGAAAATATTCATGTCAACTATCATGCAAAACATTTGACTTCTGATATATATAAACAACTCTTTTTTACATCACTATAGTATTCCTAGTCCACAATAGGTAAAGGTTCAAATGATATGAACAATTTTCAAAATAGGAAATATTAATTTTGACTAACCAACAAAATTAAATTCTGGCAATGTTATGATGAGGCAGGAACATTCATTCATTACTGACATACTTGTAGAATTTTTTTTTTTTTTTTGGAGAACAATTTGTACCTATGTATTAAAATTACCAAAAAGAAATCATACATTTTGATCCAATAATTCTTGTGTTAAGAATAGACCTTAATAGTGTTATAAATAAGTAACAAAGAACTATATATTCAAAGGTTTTTATATCAGTAAAAATATATTCTGTTCATTGCTCTAAGTCTAAGCAGGGAGGAACCTGATTTAGCAAATAGAGTGTGGCTATAGTAATGAGTAGGATTCCAAATGAAACATTTCCTATAGGTATACAGGAAACAATTAAGTATCTAGGTTCTCAATTGGTAAATCACTAGTCATGATGTTTGTCATGTTCTGGAGGGGATGGGAGAATGAGACTTTCTAATTAATCTGTCATGTCTATGATATCCAAGTGGTGGTGTTGGGTTTTTTTTGTTTGTTCGTTTGTTTATTTTTGTTCTCACTGCACAAGACCTGGGATGAAGAAAAAGAAAACTAAGGGTTACATATGATTACACTTTTTCTACTTGCAAGGGAAATTTCAATAATGACATTATTCATATAACAAAAGGAAAATACAGAAACTATTTCTTTGCTACCTTAAGAATGAAGATGAACAAATATACAAATGACAATGAAGCCTATTAGGACTTTTATTGAATAGTGAAAAATAAAGGGGGAAAGCATAGGCAAACAAACATTGTGCACTAATGACCACATAAAGAAAAGCAAATGAGAAAGAAAACACAAATGACATAGCTCACGTGAGATAGGACAAAGACTAAACATGTTGTTTCATTGGTGAACTTCTGGATAAGGAAACTTCTGTACCAAAGCAAGTTGGCAAATTAGCTGCAATTTATATTGCTAGAGAAATGATGACAGCACTGAGAAATTGATTGAGCTTGCACAACCTCACACAGTGCTTCTTAGAGGTAGGTCTGAATTTCAGGTTTTGCTGACTTTTAGGTGATATCTTTATCAATTGTATTAATAGATTAATTTTAGGTAGCAGTTGAAAAAATGTTTTGATGTTTTCTGCATCAAAAATCAGGTAAATTTAGTGTAAATAGTTATAAAGTAAATATTGTCATTTGCATTAATATGAGCCAATTAAAAGAAATATAGGAAAAACAATGAAAGAAAAGTTGTGTTACCTTGTGTTACTATTAATGAACTCTGAAGTCCTCTTCCAGGTAAAATATTCTAGGAGCCAATTAAGATTTCATATGACAACTCTTTTCAAAATCACTTATAAACATACTCTTTTTTTTTCTATCCAACTATATAGGTCTGTGTCATTCCAACTCTGCCTAGGTGTGAATTTAATTTAAAGAAAAGAAAGGAATAAATTATACATCAAAGACCTTTACCTTAAGCTACACAATTTTAGTCAAAATTGTTTCCCCTCAATATGCTGCAACCCTTCAATGTATGCATCCAACTTCATTTCCTGAGAGATTTCTAATCAACTTCCTGGGCAATCAGTCTCTTTTTGTCACCTTATTAATCTTTTGGATTCATCTCAATAAAGTATTTATTCAGTCTTGTCTTCTTTTTCATATTTGTCTTTCAGAAATTGGCATTTATTTCTCTTCCTCAGTTTTTAGAGCTAATCATAAAATCACAGAAATTAATCACAGAAAAGACCTGACTATTCATTCTTTCTATCTGTCTGGTAAAGCTACTGCTGTTTTGCTCTATCATTTGGTATTAATTTAGCCATAGCTGATGATTTATGAAATAAACTCAATTTTTAAGATTTCTTGTTGCCTCTGTATAGTGTGTGTTTTTTTAATCACTCTACTGTCATTTCTGTTTTACGAGATTATTCTTGATGCAAAGTGGGTTCAAGATACAGTTAGAAGTTGTCTCCCTATAGCTCCTCAATGTAAAATTGGTTTAGTGAATTCCCTTCAATAATCAGTCTTTTAAAGAAAAAGTAGACAACAATCAAACCAGTCTCTTGATGGAAGTAAATAGTAAACTCAAAACTACAGCTAGAATTTTTTTTATCCCTATATCTTTCTGAGAATTTTAAAAAGAAATCATCATATATCAACTTCTTTAATATTTTGATGAGTTTGAGATCGCATCAATTATGGTCGTTTATCCAGTGGGATGGAAACACCTACATGCCTTCTAATACTCTACCATTCTTGTCCATAAATCATCCATTGGTGGTCTGTCTGACATAAGACTCTTGTTTTTAATATTATAATTAATGCAGCATACATGTTGTCTACCCATTATCTTTGTTCTTATTTAATGTTTTATTATACACTAAAATATAGTACTAACTCTTAAAAATCTTTTTTCCTTACTTTGACAGGTGTTTTCTTTTTCTTCCTTCCTTCCTTTTCTTTCTTCCTTCTTTCCTTCCTTCCTTCCTTCCTT
>NW_020954551.1:24844148-24870616 GCF_900497805.2 Vombatus ursinus | reverse complement strand
TTTTTTATCATACTAGCTTCATGTCTTTTTCCCCTTATATAAATCCCACTTTTGGTGAAATAGTATTGTTCTATAAGAAATGATGAGCAGGTGAATTTCAGAAAAACCTGGAAAGACTTACATGAATTGATGCTGAGTGAAGTGAGCATGATGAAGAAAACACTGTACACAATAACAGTGACACCGTGTGATAACCAACCTAGAAAGACTTAGCTCTTCTCAGCAATATAATGGTCTAAGACAATTTCAAAAGACTTATGATGGAAAATGCTATCCACATCCAGAGAAAGAACTATGGAGTCTGAATGCAGATTGAAGCCTATCATTTTCTCTTTTTTTCTTTCTTAGTTTTTTTCCCCTTTTGTTCTGATTCTTCCCTCACAATCTAACTAATTTGGAAATATGTCTAACAGGATTGTACATGTATAGCCTATATAAGATTGTATGCCATCTTGGGGAGGGGGATGGCAGGGAGAGAGAAACAAATTTGGAACTCAAAATCTTATAAAAATCAATGTTGAAAACCATCTTTATATGTAAATGGAAAAAATAAAATGCAATTAAATAGAAAAAAAATAAATCTCCCTTTCCCTCCCCCTCCAAAAATCTAGGGGTGGTTAGAGTGGGACAGAGGGATATCTCTCACAAAGGACATTGGTGGTAGGGGAATATCATTAAGGCAATAAAAGATTCTGTATAAAATGTTTAAGGATTTGGGAGGGGTGTTATGTATATGGAGGATCATGTTCTCCCTCCCGTCTTATGTTGCTATCAGAGTGGCCAGAGTTATCCTGGTTTCTGTGGGGAGTGGAAATGAAAGCTGTTCTTCCTTCTGTATTGGTCCTGGATGTTGTTCCTTCAGTGATCATTCTGGGTTCCCTTCCCCAACTATCTATCAGTAAGTGTGTTGCAGAGCTTGGAAAGTGGTGATTTGTTTGTAAAAGCCGAAAGTCAGCATTTCCAATTGTGTACAAGCACAGCAGACAATAAAGGCTGGGAACTACAAGGAGTACAGGCTTCATGGGACAGAGGAACATCAGGAGGTCAATCATCTTCTTGGAGCCCAATCAAGTAAAATATTTTGCTTAACTGGTCAGCTTCAGAGTTTCCCCAGGAGAGAGGCTTTCTATGGGATATCTCTGTGAAGATGAAAGCAATACCCCACATGTCCAAAGGTATTGCATGCACTGATTGCAGGTGAACCTCAGGTGACTGGTACCAGAGAGTAACTACTATATGTGTGAGTGCCATCTGACAGCTGTAGATACAGGCTAAGCCAAAGTCAGCCAGCTTGACTATTCCACTGCTGGTCACAAGAGTGTTTTGTGGATTCAGGTCATAGTGGACAATGCAATTGGAATGAAGAAAGTCTAGGCCTCTTTAAAACTGTCTAATTAGGTCCTTAATGCTCTTCAAGGACATCTCTGGTGGAGGGGCCTTGTCCAGATATGTCTTTAGGTCTTGGTTGACATGTTCCAACACTAAGGCCCCTTTAGTCTCTTGGTCATTTTGGGCAGTTGCAAAGATATCCATCAGATGAACAGCATTGGAATGCCCAAAGGCTTCCAGCTTCCTGAGGAGGGCCACCTCATGGACAGGCAACCCCACCACCCTCACATCCTCCTCCTATTGAGACTTTCACAATCTTGAGTGTGATGAAGTAGCTTCTATGGGTCACGGGCCTTATACATCATTCCATAAGCACCAACACCAATCTTAGCCTTTATTTCTTACTGGAGAATATCCATGGTGGGCATCTGCCATTGTGGTCCACACTGCATGGGACAGGGATGGTCGGTTATCTAGGTACTAGAGCTGTCCTAGTGGAGCTATGTTGGGTATGTAACTCAATCCTGAGGGGTCAGATGTGGCAGGCCTCACCATAGACTCCCAGGGGCTAGAGCAGATCCCTCTTCCACCAACAGGTGCTTTTCTAAGGACTAAATTACTCTATTATAAAACTGTAGTGTAATTTGATAGTTTGATATATAAGGGCTATCACTGATAAGTTACATTGCAAATGTAACTAGGACTGCTGAGAGAAGAAACCAAAGCTGATAGACATCAGTCATATTCAAATACCATATTATACCATCTGAGCATTACTGCACATCTGAGCATCACCACATCTTCCCCATTCATTTTCCTGTATATGCCATTCAAAGCTACTTATTTTTCCTAGAATATTTAGAAATATCAAATAAAGTGGATTGATGTGATTACTATTAGCAATGAGTGAGTCACAGGAGATGTCAAAATGAAGAAGTCTTCCTGGCAGGGGGAAGAGTAACAGATGGATAGATAAGATCCCTATAATTACAACTGAGTGGTTAGCCCAAGAGAAGGTTTATTTAGGCATACTTTGTTAGACAAGACAAGATCCAAAGGAGAATCTTGGAGAAAATTGGTAAGAATCATTTCAATCTGACTAATTCCTTGCTTGCTTAAAACATAATCAAGTCCTTCAGTTCCAAAACCAAGTATAGGTCAAGATGGTATATAAAATGGTAAATGTGACATGGTAAATAAAAATCCATCATCTAGAATGTGAAATGTTAATTATTTTGATCTTTGGATGTGGTATTCTACATCTCTACATAATGCTGCCATTCAAAGACCAATATAGGAATCAGTCAACCAATCAACATACATGTACTAAAGACCTGCAATATACCAGGTCCAGAGAATTCAAAAAGAATGGAAAAGTCCCTATTCTAAAGGAATATCTCTCTATATATTTATCTACATATAGATATTTAGAGATCTAGATAAAGATGTCTACAGATATATCTATATATAGATATTCTATGTATACATAGATCTAGAGATATAAATATCTACATATCGGTAGATATCTATAAAGATCTTTTCATAGATAATGATACATAAATAGATATGAAATTACACGTACATATCACAGCACGTATGGGTATTAATGAAGTGAATACAAGGAAAAGTCTCATGAGGAAGGAAGTTAGAAAGGCTAGTATCTAAGATTCTACCCCACTCTAAATCTATGGATCTTTAATGAGAGGAAAGAGGGATGGAGGTACAGCAAGTCCCGCCGATTACATGGCTCCACTGGATGCCGATGTAACTCTCCAGGGCCTGTTTCCTTCTGGACCAACTAGCCTTCTCTACGTTGGGCCACAGACTATGGGCAAGTGGTATACACACACACACACACACACACACACACACACACACATACACAGATATATAATGTCAATACACATATATGTATATACATGTATATATGTAATATAGGTATATACCCTTGATTCACCAACTCCTATATTAGGTTACAGAGAGAAACTGAGATCCAAATTGACCAGCCACCCTACTATAATTTTTTTTGTTTCTTCATTACAATATATGAGATAAACAAAGATGATTCCACAAAAAGCCGTTGTATTGTAACACACTTGAAAGACACAGATGATATCTAAACAAAATGAGCCATGAGATGTACCAGTTGGATAAGCAGACTTGACCACCGTATCATTGGATGAGCAAACAAGAGCCTTCCTTCTTCCTACCCCAAATCATATAGTATCTGTTTTGCCTTTGACTGTGTATATGCACAGAACCACCATAGACAGACTTTAGGGCAAGCCAGAACTGTTTCATCCCCTTTCTCTATCCCTAGACTCTAGTTCAATGCCTGGTACACTTATCAAGCATTTAGAAAACACTTGTTTATTAATTGATTAATATGTAAATTGCCTCATCCACATAAAGCATTATAAAAATGGAAGCTATAATTACCATATGTCGGGAAAATGGCAGTGTTCAAGAATGAAATATTCAAGATGAAAGTAGTGTATAGCCAGCTGCTTGTTTGTGTCCTACCGTCCCAATGGTTGGTTACAAAATAGTCTAGACACTATAAATACTTATCTCTAAAGCAAGTGCTGTAAATTAGGTAATAGTCTAAGGAAGTCTGACTTATACATTTCTTATTTCCTTAATGAAATCATAAAGAATCTGTGACCCATAGAGACATAACTATGTGATGGTAAATATAAATTTAAATATAAAATATTTGTTTAGAAGAATGTTGGCATTTAACTTGGATCCAGAAATGTAGTCCAAATGCAGCACATGTTGGTTGCCTGAGTTCTTTCCACAAAATATGAAATTTTATTCATTCTCAAGGGAAAAAATATTCTTTCTGTTTTCAAACTGTCAGAGGTTTTGAGGCAGATGTTGGCAGCTAAAGACAACATATTTCATTTATTCTGTGAAGGGACACAAAGCAGAGTATGACCTCAAGCATTCTAGGTAGAATTATACCTCATTATCTCTATTTGGCCCTGAAAACTTTCAGAAAGACTGCGTTAAGTGTGTAGAGCACAGAGGATTTTGTGACTTTAGTGCCAGAAAAGTGAGCATTGTATTAACATTTTGTGGTTCAGAGAAAACGTAGCTATTTTTTTTTAATTTATCCATAAAAGAACTGTGCTTGAAGAAATCACTTCAAGAATTAACACTTTGAATGTAGCCATTGTCTCTCTATGCAAAGAACTTTGTTCCAGTTATTTTTTTCTTTTATTTTTTAGAGCCACTGTAAATTCCATTCATCTTTACACTGTCCTTCAGCCCCTACAATAATTGTATATTAAAATATATAGTAATGGTGATTAACATGTTTATTCTTTCTTAGTTTTCTTTTCTTTGCTATACTGAGAGTGAGGGGAGAGAGAGGAAAATCAGGTCAGACACTCTTGTTCGACCATCTTTTATAGATATTCAAACCACGATTGATGGCATTCACATTCTGGTTGATGTAGGCAGTTGCAGAAGTGTGTTTTTATTTGTCATATATAATTCTAAAGGACTAATAATGGCTTATTTAAATTACTAGCCTAATTTTCCCTCACCATGAGGGGATGGGCTAGGTGAGACTGTTTCCACTCCTGTACTTGTCTATTAAATTAAATTACAAATACAATACAATATAATATAATGAATCACCTGCACACACACACGAGTGTGTGAGTATTTTTTTTTTCAGGACTAACAAAATAGCAATTTCTATCACAGATGTTATCTTCATACCATACCAGAATATTAGGTGGACTCAAAATATTTATTTATACTTTTTTCTTAATTACATATAAAATTTTTTAACATTCTTCTTCTTAAATTTTGATTTTAATATTCTCTCCTTCTTTGCCTTCCCTCCAACCTCATTAAAAAGGTTAACAATTTGATATGGATTCTACATGTGCAGTAATGAAAAAAAAATCATTATTAGCCATGCTGCAAAATAAAATACAGACCAAAATGAAAAACACAAGAAAAATGAAGTTTAAAAGTATGCTTCAATCTGCATTCAAAATCCATTAGTTCTTTCACTGGAGGTGGACAGCATTTTTCATTATAAGTCCTTTGGAATTGTTTTAGATCGTGATATCGCCAAGAACTGCTAAGTCATTCACAGTTGATCACTGTATAATATTGCTGTTACTGTACATGTACACACACATGCACACATGCACACACACACAACTACATATACACAGACATACATATAGAGGTTTTTCTGAAAGCATCCTACTCATCATTTCTTAAAGTGCAATAGTGTTTCATTAAAATCATATACCACAATTTATTCAGCCATTCATCGATTGATGGACATCCTCTAGATTTCCAACTCTCAGCCATCACAAAAAGAGCTACTGTAAAAAAAATGTACATAAAGGATCTTTTCATTTTTCTTTGAGATCTTTGGGATGCAGACCAAATGTTGCTGGGTCAAAGGGTTTTGTAGAGTTTTGGGCCTAATTCCAAATTACTCTCCAGAGTGGATGGATCAGTTCACAACTCCACCAACAGTGCATCTGTATCCAAATTTTCCCACATCCCCTCCAATATTTGTCATTTTTTTCTGTCATATTGGCCAATATGATAGGTATGCGGTTGTACCTTAGACTTGTTTTAACTTGTATTTCTCTGGTCAATATTGACTATAGATAGCTTTGTTTTCTTTTTCTGAAAACTGCCTATTCATATCCTTTTACCATTTATCAATTGGAGAAAGACTCATATTCTCTTAAATTTGACTCAGTTCCTTAAGTATTTGAGAAACGAAGTCTTTCTCAGAGAAACTTCCTCCCCCCCTTTTTAGTAAATTGGTTTGGCTGACACATGAAACATTAATATTTCTCTAATTGTGTAGATGTTACTTTATTTCTATAAAAAGTGTTTTGTAATTCTGTTCATATAGTTCCTGGATTTGTCTTGGCAGGTATATTCCCAAGTATTTTATATTGTTCACAATTATTCCAAATAAAATTTATTTTTCTGTCTCTTCCTCCTGGAGTTTTTATGTAATATATGAAAGCTGATGATTTATGTGGTTTATTTTGTATACTGCAACTTGTTGAAATGTTTAGTTATTTCAACTAGTTTTTAGTTGATTCTCTAAATATACCATCATATTGTCTGCAAAGAGAACTCACTTTTTCTCATTGAATTTTCTAATTCCTTGAATTTATTGATTTTGTCTCATTGTTATAGAGTTCTCATACATTACTGAATAATAGTGATGATAATGGATGTCCTTCCTTCACTCAAAGCTTTGAGCTTATCCCCATTTTAGATAGTGTTTCTGATGGTTTTAAATGGATAGTATTTATCATTTTAAGGAAAACTTCACTTATTCCTATGTTTTCTAGAGTTTTTGCTAGAGATAAGTATCAAATTTTGTCAAAAGATTTTTCTGTATCAATTGAGATAATCATGAGGTTTTTATTGTTTTTATTAATATGATCAATTATTTTGATAGTTTTGCCAATATTGACCTAGCCTCGCATTCCTGGCCATTGTGCATAAATTTTTTTCATACATTTCTGTAATCTCCTTGCTAGTATATATTTGCATCAATAATCATTAGGAAATTGGTCTGTAGTTTCCTCTCTCTGTTTTTGCTCTTCCTGGTTTAGATATTAGCACCATATTTGTGTCATACAAGGGATTTGGAAGTATTCTTTCTTTGCCTAATTTTTCCAAATAGTTTTGCAACTAATTATTCTTTAAAAGTACAGCAGAATTTATTGTGACTCCATCTGGTCCTGGTTAATTCTTCTTAGAGAGTTCATTTATTGCTTGCTCAATTTCTTTTTCTAAGATCATGTTATTTAAATATTCTATTTCCTCTTCTGTTGATCAAAACAATTTATATTTTTGTAAATATTCATTTATTTCAATTAAATTGATATATTTATTAGCATATAATTGAGTAAAATAGCTTCAAATAATTGCATTAATCTAATCTTCATTGGTGGTGAATTCACCCTTTTCATTATTATGCTAGTAATTTGGTTTTCTTCAAAAAAATTAAATTAACAAATACTTTATTAATTTTGTTGATATTTTTCATGAAAACAGCTCCTAGTCTTATTTATTAGTTCAATGGTTTTCTTAATTTCAATTTTATTAATATTTCCTTTTATTTTTTTCAGGATTTTCAAATTGGTGTTTAATTGGCTATTTTTAATTATTTTTTCTATCTTCTCAGTTGCATTTCCAATTTAATTGATCTGTTTTTTTCTCTACTTTGTTACATAAGCATTTAGAGATAAAAATTTCCCCTAAATACTGCAGCTACCTCCAAGGCCTACTGCTTAAAATTCAGTTTGGGACACTCTAGTAAGATAGACTTTTCTTCCTGCCCTTTTAAGCTGTCTTTAGGTAGAACATTGTTTCACCTAACTTTTTTTTTTTGGTTCTACTGCTCCATAATTTGTTTTGAAGTAGTCTTTTAAAGTTGTTTGAAGAGGAATTTGAGAGAGTTCAGTTCAGTTCCTGTTACTACTCCACTATCTTGGTTCCACCCCAATATGTCTATTTATTTAGAAAATTTATAGTTCTTCATAGAGTTTAGCCTCAAAATTAGATACAGCCTATGTCAGGATCTCATCTTTTCTCTAATTCTTGAACCACCACTTTAGCTGAGTGAATATTCTTACTTTCATTTTTATTTTTCTCTTGAGAATGTTGGGATGTCTACACTTGGAAAGAAATTATATGTCTTTTCTGATCCAATGACTGGGCCCACCTGAGCCAGTGGTTAGAAAAGGCCTTTGGCAAAAAGAAGGTGATCCCCATATCGTACTGAGGAGACAGGGTACGAATTAGTCAAAGAATAATTCTAAAGTATAAGCAACATTGCATTGATATCATGATAATTCTAGAAAGTCAAAAATCAAGGGCTGAGAATCAAATTTCAAGCAAGAACACAGATTCAGAGCTTGAGACCTTCATAGAACCAACATCTTGTAGTAGAAAGGGTATTGTGTTTGAAGACAAGAAGATGGGTTCACATCCTATATTTGACTTTTAGTAGCAGTATAACTGTAGACGAGTCACTCTACTTTAATAAGTCTCATTTTTATATGTATAATGAACCAATTGATTTCAATGACCTTTAAAATATCTTCTAGTTCTAAATTTATCATTTTTCATTATGAAGGAATGTACTCCCTCCTTTTATTTCCTTTGTAGAATCCCCAGCTTCCTAATAGCTTTAACTCAAATGTTGCCTCCTATAGAGTCCTACCCTTCGGAAATTGTTTTGTATTTACTATCTATAATTTTATATTTCATTATTTTTCTGTGTTATTAATTAAAGAGGAATGATGACATTTTTAGCACATTGCTCAAATCTCAACTCCAATACTTATCTATCTATCTAACTATCTATCTAACTATCTATCTATCTGTCTGTCTGTCTGACTATGCACTTGACCTAAGTTCCTGGCAGCTTCTTCATTTACAACATAAAGGATTTGGAAAAGATGACCCGTGAGTGTCCTTCCAATCCAATATCTATACATGTCGACTCCCTGGGAGTAGGTGCTGTTTAATTTTTGTTTTTGTATCACCTAAGAACTTGATACATTGTAGGAACATAAGAAATGGCTCTTGGATAGATGGATGGATGAATGGATGGATGGATGGATGGACGGATGGATGGATGAAAAAAGACAAAATTAATGCAATACTTGGGATTGACTATTTGTACAGATCTCTCTGATTCTTCAAGCTTTGATCATTTTATTGTGACTTCTCCCAAGTATTGATATGACAGAAGCAGCTGTCCATTGAGTCTCCTTCTGAATCAGCTGCCTCATGAAACCTGTGAGTATGAATATGTAACAGAGGTTTGGGAATTTACTAGCATCTTGGTATTTGTAGTGCAGAGGGATAAACATTCTCTTAGCCTGGAGAATAATTTATGTTATCTTGTTCTTTGAGCTAGAAGGCAGGCTTGAGTATGCTTGGGAGTTTTAAAGGAAGGATATACAATATGCAAGAGAGCTGATTGAGAGAAAGAAGCAGGGACTCCAAGATCTGAGAAGTTGCAGCAGTGGGGAATTTAACACTCTCAGCTGTAAAGAATTGGCAGAACATGGCCAGTAGTAGGTTAAAAGAATAATAGATAGGAGGGCTGATCTATGACCTACAAGGGGGATATTAAGATCAGTCTTTGGGTCCCTCTAGATATTTCATAAAAGAAGACTCACACTAAAGCTACTTGTTGTACTCACCTCTTCTAGGACTGAGAAAAGTTTGAAAAGTCATTTTGTCCCCCTTAACATACTCCTCACTACATCTGTCCAGTAAGTGGTACTCTAATATATTCTCTTTACTAGTTTTATGTAAGTCTTTAATGATACTGATTCTACCTCAATTTTATAGAATGTATTTATTAGCCGGAAATATGTAAAACTTAAATTACTTCAGATATAAACCTCTCTGGATGATGGGAATTTTCCTGACTGGATGACTCTGAGTTATTATGATTATATTAAAAATTTCTTATCTACTATCAATTCTGTAAAGTATAAGAGAAAGGGACCCTCTGAACTTGATGTCCATTGTAATGCCCTTAAACTAAAAGGGAAGTGATTCCTGTAACTTGGCACAGCTGCTAATTCTCTAGAGAGGAGATGGAGAGGAGAAGGCAGTGAAGAGTAAATAGTTTGGAATTCCCACTGACCAAATTCACCCTTCACAGATAAATCCATGGATGATACGTATAATGTTCCTAGACTGATGACTATATTCTCACACATAACTAAAAATTGGCAAAAAGAGTTGTATCTTTGACAAATGGTGTGTGTGCGTGTGCACGCACACGCACCCAATGTTCTTTGTCAGGGGCACTGTATACATGACAAAATAAAAAGTAACTCAAGTTTCTTTGCCCATGTCTGTGGACATGGCATGTAAAAAGGCTGGCAGTCCACTAGAAGTATCTATAGGACCCAATATGTTGCAGAGACTCAACACTAAACAATCTTAATCTGAAAGAAAAAAAATTATCATCTTATACTCTGATGGACAAAAACAACAGCACAGATTATGTTTTCTCATTCTTTGCCCTCCTTCCTCAGGTAATGTATCACTGCAGAAGATTTTATCTTCTATCCTACTAAAATGAATCGAAAGAAATTTTCCTGGTCAAGGAATGGCCGCTTTTGACCTGTCAGAGATTTGTTTTTTTACCCTTCCTTCTGTTTAACCAGGCACAATAGATCCCTAAAGACAACTTAGTTTTAATACAGTGTTGCTTCCAATGGAAAAAAAAAACTTAATATATTCCCATTCCAAAGTATTTTATAATTTGAGAGAGGGTCATATAGTCCATACAGAGGAAGCCTTCAAGAACTGGGTTTGGTTTGGGACACATATTGACTCTATGACTATGGAAAGTTACTTAATAGATCACTATCCTAAATACTTTAAGAGTATAAACTGCCCAGAAGGTGTCCCCCATATTGGTAGAGAAAGTTTCCTGATGGGAAAGTCCCTTTAATAAATCATAGGACCAGGCCCACCCCAAATTATTTAAGTCAAAGCTAGACTGTTGCAGTAATGAATACTTTAGTATGGTTTGGGTTTGCTTGTTTTTAGTAAAGCATAACTTATTTCAAGGAAAAAAAAAATCCTAGCTAGGACTGACCTTTGCCCCCATGTCATGGAGACACTGTTTTACAGTAGAAGGAGTAACAACAGATCTGGGATCAGAAAATCTGACCTGAAATTCAACCCCTGACACTTCATCAGGCAATAAGTACTTATTAAGCACCTACTACATGCTAGGAACTGTACTAAGCATTGGAAATATTAAGAAAAAATATAGTAAAAGATGTTCTCTCCTATTTGAGAGCCAATGATCTAAAAGGGGAGATAACATGCATACAATTACATACAAATAAAACTTATACAAGATAATTTGGAGATAATCAGCAGAGGGAAAACATTACCATTATGGGGATCAGGAAGGACTTTTCATAGAAAGTGGGATTTTTGATGAGACTTGGAGGCCAAGGATGCCAGAAAGTGAAGATGAAGAGGGAGAGCATTCCAGGCATGGGGAATAGCCAATAAAAATACCTAGAGATGGGAGATGGAGGGTCTTGTATGAAGAACACAAGGAGACCAATATCACAGGATTACAGAGTAGGCCAGGGAGAGTAAAGTATAGGAATACTGAAAAAGTAGGAGGGGGCCAAGCTGTGAAGGGTGTTGAAAGTCAAAGAAATTTTAAATTTAAGTATGTAGGTGACAGGGAACCACTGGAATTTATTGAATAGGAAAGTATCGTGGTCAAAGCTATACTTTAGGAAGACTAATTTGACAACTGAGTGGCTGATGGAGTGGGAAAAGGTTTTAGGTAAGGTGACCAGCTAGCCAAGTAGTGCAATAGTACAGATGTGAGGGGATGAGGTCTTGCACCAGGCTGGTTTCTGTATCAGAGGAGAAAAGAAGGTACATATAGGGAGTATTGCAAAGGTAAAAATCAATAGGGCTTTGCAACAGATTGGATTTGGGAAGAAAAGAGAGAGAGAAGACAGAGAGAGACAGAGACAGAGACAGAGAGAGACAGAGAGAGACAGAGAGACAGAGAGAGAGTAGTCACGTTTGACACCTAGGGTTTGAGACTGGTTGACTGGAAGATGGTAGTACCTTCCACAGTAATAGAGAAGTCTCAAAGATAAGTGGCCTAGATAATGTCTCATGGTGCTTCCAATTCTGATTATATCATCCTATATTTAAAAAAAAGAGATTGTTACTTCTGATTTATTTAGAGGGTTTTAATTTCGTTTTTTTAGATGTTGAAAAATCTTCTAGTATGTCACTGACTTTTTGTCTGTTTTTGCTCTGTTGTTTTTTTTTCTCTCTTGCTTCACCCTCCACTATGTTTGTGGTGTTTATAAAGTTGTTGTCAAACAATGTGGGAGGGGTTAGAAGAAAGAACTGGAGTGAAGAAAAGATGAAAGAAAAGGCCAGAGATCATTTTTGTTCACATCTTAAAGGAAGCTCCTTAATTAAAATATCTTGAGATTTGGGAGTAATATACAGTTGAAGACTTTTAATTCCACCTATGAATACAAAGAAGCATTATTAGAAAGAATAATTTATGAGTGAGACAGTAAGGAATATATCTCATAATTTATTTTATATCATGATCTTCATTCAAACTGATGCAAAACCCTCTTTGGAGATGATGCATCAATTATCAGCTGGAAGAAAAAGACGAGGGCTGTACTAGAATATATCTTCTATACTTACATATGTGCTCTATGCATATGTCCTTGTAATAGATACTTTGTTGCTTCAAATCATTAGAAGCTGTGAACCATGAAGAGAAACCAACAATAAATAAAGTACCTGGCTTCTTTTTAATAAAACGTCCTCTGTGTCAGAGCCCAGGAAAAGCTTTGTAATAACAATGAGGAAATACATGCTCTACCTACAGCCTGAAATATAAATACTTACTTTCTCAACTTAATTTAGGGATGGTTTTCACACAACCCTACTAGCTTCTGGAACCAGAAAATGTCAATTATGATCACATAAGCAAAGTGGATTGAGGCTTCTGGAGGCAAAGGATGACTTCTTTGGACTGCATTATCTACTCTGGTGGTCTGTTTTGTTGTAAGAGTTAGAAATTTAGTCAGCATGGTGCACTGAAAAGAGTGCTGAAATGACCCTCTAAAAACCTGGTCTCAACTTCTGGCCCTTGCACCCAGTGCCTCTATGACTTCGGGCCCATTCCTTTATTTGCTTAGGATTCATTTTTCTCAGCTGTAAAACAATGGGCTGGACTAAAGGTCCTCTGATATTGCTCCTAGTTCTCAATCCCAGATCCTAAGAGGCAACATTGAATTTGGCACAATGTTTAGAGCCAAGAAATCAGAGGGGAAGGGGCTTAAAGCCATAGGAATGATAGAATTATGAAACCTCAGTATTGGTAAGAACCTAAAACTACCCAAAACCTAAAAATATATTTCATCTATCTGTCTATTTATCTATATATCTGTATGCATGTAGCCTGCCAATCTTTGGATATTCACTTTCTATTTTTCTTTTTGGTGGATGTAAAGAGCACTGCTGAGAATTTTTGTTATATAGCATGAAATTTTGATCAGCATGCCATCCATGTTTTAATTAAGTCATTTATAAAAATACTGAGCAGAGTGAGGTCAGTGACAGGTCTCTATGGTATTACACGAGATACCTCTCTCCTGGTTAATATTGATTCATTCTGCTCTGCTCTTTGGGCATCTTCAATCAACAAGTTCCAAACTATAACTTAATTCTGATCCTTTCATTTTCCTCACAAAGATATCAAGAGAGGGTAGCTAGGTGGTGCAGTGGATAGAGCACCAGTCCTGGATTCAGGAGGACCTGAGTTCAAATCCGGCCTCAGACACATTAACACTTACTAGCTGTGTGACCCTGGGCAAGTCACTTAACCCCATTGCCTAACCCCCCAAAACAAACAAACAAACAAAAAAAAACAAACAAAAAAACAAAGATATCAAGAGAAACTTTGTCAAAATCTTATGGAAAGGGGAGGGGTGTAGCTAAGTGGCGCAGTAGATAGTGCTCTGGCTTTGGAGTCAGGAGGACCTGAGTTCAAATCCGGCTTCAGACACATGACAGTTGCTAGCTGTGTGACCCTGGGCAAGTCACTCAACCCTGATTGCCTCATCAATAAAAAGCAAAAAAAAAAAAATCTTATGGAAAGAAATGTATACTGTTCATAGAATAATGCTGGTCAAATAGTCAAGTGAAATAAAGCAACTGTTGAATAAAATAAAGTTAGTCTGCATTACCTCTTATTAATCAATATGTGATAATTTTTAGTGACCACCAGTTCCCTTCCTAAGTGCTCTGAACCCATGTTTTTAATAATATAGTAGTAGTAGTAGTAGTAGTAGTAGTAGCAGTAGTAGTAGTAGTAGTAGTAGTAGTAGTAGTAGTAGTAGCAGTAGCGGTAATAGTAGCAACAGTTGTTATTATTGTAACAATAATGATGGCTAGAATTTATTTAGTACCTACTAAGTTTCAGGCAATATTTTAGGCAAGTTTTAAAATATTGTCCCATTTGATCCTCGAAACAATCCTGAGAAGTAGATGTTATTATTATCCCCATGTTTACAGTTGAGGAAGACAAAGTTTAACTGACTTGCCCACGGTCACATAGCTATGAAGTTTTTGAGACAGTATTTGATCTGAGGCCAGGGGTGGGTAATCTGTGGCCTCGAGGCCACATGTGGCCCTCTAGGTCAAGTGCAGCCCTTTGTTCTGTGAAGTTTGAATTCAGTCAAAGGGCTGCACTTGAGGACCTAGAGGGCCACATGTGGCCTTGAGGCCATAGGTTACCCACCCCTGACAGGTCTTCCTGACTCTGAACCTAACAGTCTATCTGCTGCTCCACCTATCTGTCTCTAGAATACTTTGTAGGCTCCCCTTCCCTCTGATAATCAAAGTCAGGTTCATTAGCCTATAATTTACAAGAGTCTATCTTCTTTTTTTGGTTGAAAGGTGGAATACACTTTACCTATCTCCTTTTCAGCAGCACCATTTCTATTCTCCATGACATTAAAAAAGGTCATGCACTGCATCTCACCAATGACATTTTCAAGCACCCTGGTATGTAGTACATGTTTTCCTGAGGACTTACGCTTGTTAAAAGTACTAGTCTTTCTTATCACTGTTTCATTTACCTTGCATTTCAGTTCCCTATCAACTATTTTTATTTTGCTCTTCTGAAGGAAAAGATCATTCTCCTGACTTATTGGCGTTTTTTTTTTTCTTTTTCATTAGTCTATTCACTCAAATTGCTCTTTCCTTTCTTTCTCAAACCAATATAGCTTTAAAAAATAGAAAACAATAAAAATAATGGTAAAATACCTTTGTTTATTTTTTTAAAATTCATCATTAGCCACAACTAATTTGAGGCTATAGAATGCCTAACAGTATTTCTAACGCTATTACAGGGCTATGCCATCTTTTTCATCAATGTCAGATACTTTCCCTTGCCCTATCTTTTGTGCATATCTCTTTAAATTTAAGTTGTAGGTGTCTAACTACATTTTCACTTTGCACTTTTCAGACAGTGCTCTTATTTCTGGTTTCATTGATGTAATCAGAATTCTGTTCTGGAGAGCATCCCATCCCTCATAAGGTAATTTGTCTGCTTGAATTTTGTCCTTTGTGATCAGACATATGATTTTTCTTAGCTCATTGGAATCTGCTTTAAAATCTAAAGAACATTAGCCTAGGTCCATGTGTCCTCCTTATTTATCATGAGCTCTAAGATGACCACTTACTTCCAGACTTCCTTTTATTAACAGCTCATGTCTTACTGGTCAGAAAATTTAAGACTTATCACCAGGGACTCATGTCCCTGATATTTCTCTATATGGTAAATTCAAATAAAAATTTTTGGAACTAAACTCCAGTGCTTTGAATTTTATATAGAAAATAAAGGAAATAAATTCAGAATATGTACAAGATACAGTCAAATGGTTCCTAAATTAGTATTTTTAATAGATAAGAACATTTGGTGGCTGTGAAGAGAATTATTCAATTTAAGCATTCAAAATATTTTGAATATCCAACAATGGTTTGGTTAAGAGAAATTATGGTATTATGTACAAATATAGTATCTATTATATATTTGTTATTGCTGATATTCAGTTGTCCAATTGGGTCTGACTCTTCAAGACCTCTTTGAGGCTTTCTTGGCAAAAATACTAGAGTGATTTGCCATTTCCTTCTCCAGTGGATTAGGTGAACAGAAGTTAAGTGACTTTGCCTGGGTTCACACAGCTAGTAAGTTTATAAGGCAGGATTTGACCTGAGGTCCACCTGATTCCAGGCCTAGCACCCTATTCACTGAGCCATCTAGCTGCCTCACTATTAGATATAATAGATATCATCTAATATCTAATAACTATTACACATGTACATGCATGGACACATGTATTGTATGTGTAGATGTGGAGAGACAGAAAGAGAAAGAGAGAGAGAGGCAGTGCAATGGATAGAGTCGTACTGGGCCTGAAATAAGGAAGACTTATTTTCATGAGTTTAAATCTGGCCATAGAAACTTACTAGCTGGGTGACCCTTGTCAAGTCACTTAACCCTGTTTGCCTCAGTTTACTCATTTGAAAAATCAGCTGGATAAGGAAAGGCAAACCATTCCAGTATCTTTACTAAGAAAACCACGGGGCCATAGAGAATCAGACACAAATGAAACAACTAAACAACAACAACTACATGTATATGTATATGTACAGAAGTATATATAGATATATGTGTTTGTGTGTGTGTGCAATATCTCTTGAGATAAAAATAATTCTCATGGGGTATCTAGTCTAATCCCTTTTTATACGAGGAACCTGAGACTAAGGAGGCTAAGGGACTTGCTGAAGGATACACAGACACATCTGACATAGGCTGGATTCAAACCCTGGAATACCTTTCTTTTCCTGGTATATCTATCACCCTGCACTGTGCTGTCAATATAAAGTGCAGTAAAAACATGACTGAATTTGGAGTCAGAAAACCTGGATTAGAATCCTGGCACTGCTGTTTATGGTTTATGTTGTTATTTTGAGAGTCTATCCACATCACTTTTCTCATCTGTAAAATGAGGAGATTAGACTAGACTAGATGACTTCTAAATTCATTCTAGCCTATAGTCTATGACCCTATGGAAGTAAGTATGTATAATTCAGAAAACTTTAACTAACTACTGCCAATGGTCTTCTCCTTTTGGTGAAGGAGGAACCATTTCCCATCCTAATCAGAGAGAAGGCAAGAAAGATGATAGTAATTTATAGATTAAGCATTTGCTGAATAAAAGATCTTCAGATTAGTGGCTTCTGCTGTAAAGCCAGGATCCACAATGATAGTCATAGGAGGAAGTAGGAACAGCAAGCTTCTAAGTTCTTTTACCTTAGAAGTTTAATTACAGAGAAATGCAAAAAGGGGTGATTGAGAGTTTTATCCTACTGATACAATGAAAACCAATGAATTTAGTTAAAATCGTTACAGACCTGCAAATTAGCTATTGAAGACCTAGAACCACACCACGCCATCCATGCTTACTACCTATGTGTCTCAGGGCAAATGACTTCATCTCCAAGGACCTTTGTTTAGATGTTCGTAAAAGGAGAGGGTGAGATTAGATGGCCTCTAAATCTCTTACGGCTCTAGACCTAGGATACTTCCTATGAGAAAGTACAAAATAAATCCCTAGGATAGCTGAATAATGATGGAGAACTGGTGGGCCTGGAAACTCCATAGTACCTACTGATCAGTCATTTAACCATTAGCGGGCATTTATGAGATCATGAGATTGTACTTCAAAACCTAAAAAGGAAACTGGAAGTCAATTAGCCCAACCCTCTCATTTTACTGAATTGGAAACAAAGGACCAGAAATGGCAAGTGGTATACCCTGCCCCAATGCCTGAGACAATATTATAGTCCTTTTTAGAATATCCAGATGTTTATAAGAAATCTTCCTTTTCCAATTACTTGTATTTTATTTGTGGGGTCTTTGTAGAAAACAAATTCACAGAAGTCTCCATATGAAAGAGTTTTAAGTTTACAGAGGAAAATTCCGTTATTTGATTAATGCAGAAAAAAGTAAAGGAAATATGAATTGAGTGTCATTATTATATTTTACATTTTAACATATTTATTAACATTGATTATATGTTATTACTATATAACAATATCATATTATTTTGTAAACTTTTTAAATGAATTCTTTTACTAGCATTTGACATTGTTGGCTACAGTCTCCTTTTTATTCTGTATGGAATTTCTTTTTTAAAAGATATTCTGTACAATTAACAAGTTATTATCTCTTCTCTTTCTACCCCTATACCTGACATTAAACAGAAAAGTAGAAGAAAGAAATTAATAAAATATCAAAGAAGCAGAAAAGAAAGAAAAAAAGATATCCACAACAAATATCCATAGTCTGTCAAAATGAATTCACAAACTGGTCATGTCTGAATGTCCTTATTCTGTTTAAGTCCATCACCTCTCTGGCAGGAGGTGAGAAGTGTATTTTATCTTTTGTTCTTTGGCATTGTGGTTTGACATCGTATTGATTAGAGTTTTAGAGTCTTTCAAAGTTGTTTTTCTCCATGTTATTATTGATGTATAAATTGTTCTCCTGACTTTGTTCAATTTACTCTGATTTTCTTCCTATTTCCTCTGAAACTGTTCATTTAAGAATTTCTTGTGGAGCAATAATATCCCATTATATTCATATACCATGTTTAGATTAGCTATTCCCAAATAGGAAGAACATCCATTTAGGTTCCAGGGTTGTTGTTTGTTTGTTTGTTTTGCTACTATAAAAAATATAAGCTCTAAATATTTCTGTACATTTGGGACTTTTTCCTCTTTGATACTTTGGGGTATGTGCTTAGAAATGGAATTTCTGTGTAAAATAGTATGCACAGTTTAATGATTTTGGGGATATGGTTTCAAATTGCTTTCCAGAATGATTATACCAATTTAGTAGTACAGAAAAAGAACTTTTAGAAAATGAAATAACTGATACCATTTCCTGTCTCATCCAAGTTATTGACAAACTTGGGGCTCAATAATGACAGCTGATTATTCAAAACTTTTAGAAAAGCTTAAATCATGATTGAAGGGAATAGATTGGGAACATCCTAATATTTCCAATTAATATTATTTGCTGATCCTTTTCATACTGAGACAACCCTTTGACATGCGGAAAGAACAAAGCTGAGATAAAAGAAGTATCAAGCTTTTTTCTGATATTTTAATGAAGGAAATCTTGAACTTTGAGTGGTGAGAAATTCCATTGCACTAGTATCTACATAAACAAAATGGTGAAAGTGGGAGCAGAAGTACTTGTTGCATACCAGAAATTCAAATTTATTGATTCATTCTTAAAGATTGGAGCTAAAATGGAAAACTATACTCTGGTAATATTATACCTGGAGACATCTTTAGAATCATTTATATTAACTCTCCTTTGCCCTTGAAGATTTAATGGAGGACCAGAAAACTAATAGTGACACTGAGCTGTTTGAGGACAAGTCTGAAAATGGGTTTACATCTAAAAAATATCAGCCATTAAAAAAACAAACATTAACACCCAAAACACTGATATCTTCCCACCTTGCCCCCTTGTGCTACTTAACCTGGTTGTTTTCGTTGGTGAAAGCTCACCATAACTATGCAAGTCCTAGTCAACCAACCATACTTTATAGACTTCTTTCTGCCATGGAACTGCTACTCGATGCTGTATTCTCTCAATTAGACTACCTGTTCCTCACTCCAGGTAATGTTGTCCTGCCTGATGAAAATTAGTTGTATCTATGGCTGGCACTACTTGGCCATGCATCACATACTTTTTTCAGACTTTATGCCATATTTCCTCATTTTTATTTCAATTCTGTGAATTGTGATCAAAACTACCAATGTTTCTGAAAAGAGTATCTCAAACAATGAGCCTATGGTTCCACTCATGATTTCTATGACTTCTGAAAAGAAATCCTTACCCTATGCTGTCTTCTAAATGATGATAGCTAAAACTTAAATATCACTTGCTTTGTGCCAGGCATTGAGCTAAGTATGTTAAAATTATTATCTTACTTCGACTTCATAACAACCCTAGGAGGTATGCACTATTATTATATACATTTTACATTGGAAAAAACTGAGGCAAACAGACCTTAAGTGAATTGTTCTAGGTCACACAGCTAGTGCCTGAGCCTACATTTGAATTTAGGTCTTCCAGACTACAGGCTCAGTGTTCTATCCACTATGCCACCTAACTGCCAATTTGTGTATAGTTCTCAATATGTGTTAACTTTCCCTATTAGAAGATAAGCTTCTTGAAAACAGGGCAAGTGCCTTTCTTGTCTTTGCATCCCTAGCACTGAACATAATGCCTGACATGTAGCAGAGCCTTAATAAATTACTGTTAAAGTATTCATAATCATTATTACTATTCACAACATCAATTCCTGTGGGCTCAAACATTATTTCTATGCAGATGACTCCAAGATCTACATACTGATCTTCCTCATAAACACTACTTCTACACCACTAATTCTCTTTTTTTTTTTTTAAATTTTGATTTAGATGTTACACAGGAATCTCAAACTAAATATGTGAAAACCTGTATTCATGAAGTTTTTCCCTAAACCTTTGCATCTTCCAAACTTTCTTTCTTCAGTCAAGGATACTGTCATTCTATCAGTCATCTACATTTATAGCATCTATGTTTTCCTTCCTCTCTTATTCCACATATCCAAGTACTGTCATTTCTAACTTCATAACATTTCTTTTATATGTTTCCTTCTCTCCACTCACATAGTCATCACCCTAGTTCAGAACTTATAACCATTTTCCTGGATCATTGCAAAAGCCTTCTCTCCTTTCCAATTCACCCCCTACACAGTTGCCTAAGCACAAGTGTGGCCATGTCACTACCATGGTAATAAGGTTCCATATCTGTCTTTTCTCTCTCTTTGGGATTTTAAAGCACTTTACTATTTAGTTATTTCTTCTCTTTCCAGTATCTTACATATCACTGCCCTTTATGTCCTCTCTAGTCCAACACAACTTGTTTTATTGTTTCTCACATATGGAAGTCTAACCTCCAGTCCCATGACCTTGGAGGAGCCGTACCCTATGTCTTGAATGCTTTTTTTTCTCCCTCAGGTTACTCTCAGTTCTTAAAGTGTGTCCCCAAGAGGATGACTCTTTTAGGTTCAAGGTCCTCTGATGGTCTATCCCCTTGAAATTAATAAAACTCATTTGGAAGCTCATGATCTCACCCAAATATATTTACTTTTCAATTCTCAGCCACAAAGACTTAGCACAAAGACATTTATTGAAATTTGGTGTACTTCTTGGTCCAGTTAAGTGGGTTGTACAGTTCACTACAATAATGAAGAATGACAATAATCTCCTAACTTTTCAAAATGTGGCTTATCTCATTAACTTGCTAATTCTTATCTATGGTTAAAAGGCAACCAAAGGGAATGTTCTAATACTTTAACATAAAATGAGATAAATAGACAAACACTCAATTAATAAATTACCTCTGAGACCCCATCCCGATTCATTAAATATATGAAAGAAAACAAATGTTCCCCTTTAAGCTTGTATTAATAGTTCTCTGTTGTTTCCCAATGTCTCAAAGGCTTTAATAAATTCAATTTACTATTTGTTCAGCAAACAATACAAAGTTACATATAATTTTTTCAACAACATTTTGCCGTGAAAAAATTGATTATATTCAGAATTACCTCTAACAATCATCTGCAATTACCTACCTTTCCTAATACAGAAAATGCACTCCCTTCACTGAGCTATCTCAAGATGGTAGTCAAAGTCTCTGAAGAATGTTGCTGAAGATAAAATTTCTATAGAATATCTACTCCATGGGATAAGCTAAAGTCAGTGGTTCAGACCAAAAACAAAGTTGTGTTCTTACTCTTTTCTCTCCATGCTCAAATGATGTCTTCAGAATGCTTCTTTCCCAAGTTTCTATTCCCTCAACTAAGAAGTCAATGTGACAATCTAGACAAGAGATGATAAGATGTGTAACTAAGGTTGCACTTCTGTGAATCTCTAGAAAGAATTGTATTTCCTTTTTGTACTTGTGTAATTTATTTTTTCCCTGATAGAATGTAGGTTTTTTAGGGCAAGTATTATTTGTTTTATGTGTATACCTCTATCACCTAGCAGGATGACACCAATAGTATGCACTTAAACAGTTTAGTGATTGATAATTTGGTAGTTAATCTCATTGTTAATTTGAATGATTATGGTTAAAAGGATTTTAATTTGTTTCAAACAATTTGATTGTATTTAGGCAGCTAGGAGGCAAAGTAGAAAGAGCTCTGAAGGCCTGTACTCAGGATGAATTAAGTCAAATCTGGCCTTAGACACTTAACTAGCTTTGGGTAAGTCACTTAATCTTTGTCTCAATTTCCTCATCTGCAAAATGAGGAGGATAAAACAAGATACTATTTTAAAGCACTTTGGGAATCTTAGAGTACTATACAAAAGATTGTTATTATCTTAGTGATATATACATCTGGGTTCTTTAAATCCTTTTGATCAAAAGAGAACTTTATTACTGATCTCTTTGACTACTAAGAAAAATCACCATCTAGTGATGATTTACTCAAAATGCAAGCATGTGATCTCAGAGTTCCAAGGGAGGTTTAACAGGGCTCATAAGATTACAGTAGTTTATGTTGTGAGCAGTAACTGGGATTTTTACACCCATGGAAAGTATCAAAAGTTTTACCTGGAGTAATCAGAATCATGTTCATCCATATTTGGGGAGAGGAGATTAAAAATTGCCCTTTATGGGTAAAACAGAGATCTGGTGACTCCAGAATTGGCCAGGGTTGGGGAACATACTTGGAATGGGATTTGGGGAGGAACTTACACCAGTCCTCCATTTCATGACTTCCCAATTTCAATATTTTTGACTTTCTAAGTATTAAGCTCAGATATTTCTAAATCGCTAAAGACTGCAAGTGATGCCAGCACAATTTAATTTTGTTTCACTTAAAATTCAATGTCCTAGAGAAGAGACTATTGTCCCATTCTAGATAAGAGTCTACATTCACCTTATATACACAGTGGGAAAGGAGATTTACCATCTCCCTTTTACATACTAGGAAGCTGAGGTTCAGAGAAAGATTTTTTTTCTAGGTATAACAATATACAATAATATTGTTGTTGAAGATGGTGGTGATAGCTTATATTTACATAACACTTAGAGGTTAAAGACATTATATTCTTTATTCCTTACATCTTTGTGAGGTAGATGGAAGACAATATCATCCCCATTTAACCAATAAGAAAACTGAAGGAGCTTCATTCTCTGTTCTTCATCCCTAAAACCAGACATTCATAGTGTCTTACAAAACTCTCTCTAGGATTATGCAGTTCAAAAATGACATATCTAAGATTCAAATCAGGTTTTCTCAAGTCCAACTTCAGTGTTCTTTTTGCTAGACTGTGCCAATCAGAACATCAAAACTGAACCCACCCTTAAAGTTGAATCATTAAAAGTTATAGGCATTCAAGCCATCTGAATGAAATTAAGTAAGATGAAGTGTAGGTTGTATGGTTTCACATTAGAAATAAGGGAAAATGTAGATCTTATTCCAGGTTCAGAGCATACCTTGAACCCAAGTCCTGAGACTATAAGCTAAAATTGCTCTGATATTTGAATGCTTAGGAACAATCCTGAAGGGAGAGAGAGAGAGAGAGAGAGAGAGAGAGAGAGAGAGAGAGAGAGAGAGCCAGAGACAGACAGCCAGAGACAGACAGCCAGAGAAAGAAGAAAGAGGAGGAAGAGGAAGAAGAAGAGGAAGAAAAGGAAGGGGAGGGGAAGAGGGGGAATAGGAGTGGGAGGGGGAGTAGCAAAAGTTTAACAAAAGAATTTATTGTTAATCAGTCATGTCTGACTCTTTGTGAACTCCTTTGAGGTCATCATAGCAAAAATACCAAAGTGGTTTGCCATTTCCTTCTCCAGCTCATTTTACAGATGAAGAATTAAGGCAAACAGGCTTAACTGCCTTGCCCAGGGTCACAAAGCTGGTAAGTGGCTTAGGACAGATTTGCACTTAAGAAGATGTCTTCCTGAGTCCAGGCCCAAAGCTCTATCCAGTGAGCCACCTAGCTGCCCAACAAGAGAATTAAAAGGGAGCAAAAAACAAAAAATCCTGTGCCTGGACATTCAGGCACAGCTCTGGGAAGAAAGGACTTAAACTATTTGAAAAGAGTAGCACAATTTATCACTAGGACACTAATTATAGATCTACAGTTGGATGGAACTTCTGATGTCAATTCTCTCATTTACATTTTACAATAAAATAAGGCTCAAGGAGGTTGTGACTTGTTCAGCAATAAAGAGGTAGGTAGTGGCAGAGGCAAGAACTGCAACTTAGTCATGTGACTCCGGCTCTAGTGCTTCTTTTACCAGATTGTGTTCGAGTATGATAAGAAATTCTCAACTCTGATACTTCCTGGAAAATGAATTATGGATTCCATAGGAATTAATATAGATGGTTGAAAAATATTGAGGCTTCCTTAATTAAAAAACATCAAAGCAAATATTCTTGGAATATTTTTGATCATTATGATTCATTCTCATTAAATTTACATAATTAATTGCTCTCTTCTACCCTTAAGGTGGTCAGATTATTTGACAATATGGGAATATATATGTGATTATGAGTTGCTAAGGAATCTGTACAAGTACTCATTTAGGAATTTTTTGAATGGTGTTAGCTTTTTTTCGCCATATCTGAGAAGAGAAAACTTAATTGTGAAGAAGTATTTTGGAGAGGATTCTGGGAAAATGGCAGGGTAGTTCAGAAAATTCCAAGTTTTCCAGATTTCCCCCACATATAAGATAAAATAGCACCTCAGAGTGAATGTAGAGCTGTAAAAATAAACAAGAGTTAGGGCAGAACAGTAGTCTTCCTGGGACTACTGTTCAACATCCAAAGAAAAATCTCAGGAGGAAGGTTTGGTCCCTGTGAAGTGCAAACACTTTCAAGCTAATTCAGTGAGCCCTGGGGCTAGCTGGGATTGGAAGTAGCCTTGGCCCCAGTCACAGAAATTTTCACTTCTTGGGTAGTGTGAGGAGTTGCGCATTTGAGTAGAGAAACATTGAAGGAATCTCTGCTGATAAGGACACTAGGCCCAACTATGCTGCCAAGATGCAGCCCTGGGTAAGAAGGAATCAGCACACACCTGGTGAGTGCAGAAGCAGAGGGGCAGGGGTGATGTTGGCTGTGGGCACTTACAGGAGGGCAATTTGGTTTCAGTTCTAGGTCAGAGGGGAAAACTGAAGGAGGATCTGAGGCCAAAGGCACCATCCCTCATACCCCAGGACCAAAGGTGATTACAATAATAAGCGGCTGCAAATAAAAAAAAATTGGACAGACAAAGGAGAAAGAACCCAACTATAGAAAGTTACTATGGGGATAGAGAAGATGGAGGTTCATCTTCAGAGAAGAATACTGAAATAAAACAAAACAAAAAAGCCTCTTTTACTCCAAAGAGTAACATCAAATGGTCATGTGCCCAAAAAAGATTTCATTAAACTTTAAAAAGACATTAAAAATAAAATGAGAGAGATTGAGGAAAAAAATTAAAAAAACAACAATCTAAAATAAAAAGCAAGATAATGAAAAGGGAGTCAACCAACTAGAAAAGGAGATGTAGATTTTTTTAATATTAAACATTTATTAGTTAATTTATCTTTAATTTTCAATATTCACTTCCACAATATTTTAAGTTCCAAATTTTCTCCTCATTTCACCCCTTCCCCCACCACAAGACAGCACACATTCTGAATATCCCTTGCCCTAATCTGCTCTCCCATCTATCACCCCCCCCCACTTCCCTTATCCCCATCCTCTTCTGTTTTCTTGTAGGGCAGGATAGATTTCTATACTCAATTGCCTGTATATCTTATTTCCCAGTTAAATATGAAAATAATTTTTAACATTTGTTTTTAAAACTTTGGGTTCCAAATTTTCTCCCTTCCTCCCTCCCCACCCAGCCTCACTGAGAAGGCAAGCAACTCAATACAGGTTATGCATGTGTAGTCATGCAAAACACTAATAGTCATGTTGTAAAAAACTAACTATATTTCCCTTCATCCTATTCTGCTCCCCATTTATTCTATTTTCTCTTTTAATCCTTTCTCAGAGTGTTTGCTTCTGATTACTCTTCCCCCAATCTGCCCTCCTTTCTATCACCCTACCCCCCTCTCTTATCCCCTTCCCCACTATTTTCCTGTAGAGTAAGATAGATTTCCATACCCAATTGAGTGTGCATGTTATACCCTCCTTAAGCCAAATTCAATGAGAATAATATTCACTCATTCCCACTCACATTCCCCCTTTTCCCCTCCACTGTAAAAGCTTTTTCTTGTCTGTTTTATGTGAGATAATTTACCCCATTTTACCTCTCCCTTTCTCCTTCTCCCAGTATAATCCTCTCTCACCTGTGAATTTTATTTTTAGATTTCACCCCTTCATCTTCAACTCACCTTGTGCCATCTATCTATCTATCTATCTATCTATCTATCTATCTATCTATCTATC
>NW_020954551.1:24822948-24844138 GCF_900497805.2 Vombatus ursinus | reverse complement strand
ATCTATCTATCTATCTATCTATCTATCTATCTATCTATCTATCTATCTATCTATCTATCTGTCTGTCTGTCTGTCTGTCTGTCTGTCTGTCTGTCTGTCTGTCTGTCTGTCTGCCTGCCTGTCTGTCTATCTATACATGTATTTTTTCCCCTCCAACTACCCTAATACTGACAAAGGTCTCATGAGTTACAAATATCATCTTTCCATGTAAGAATGTAAACAGTTCAACTTTAATAAGTCCCTTATTATTTCTCTTTTCCTGTTTACCTTTTCATTCTTCTCTTGAGTCTTGTATTTGAAAGTCAAATTTTCTATTAAGTTCTGATCTTTTCATCAAGAATGCTTGAAAGTCCCCTATTTCACTGAATGTCCATTTTTTCTCCTGAAGATTTATACTCAGTTTTGTTAGAACACTATGTATCAAAGACCAAAAGAACTGGTGTTGAGGCAGAAAATAACATACCCATCAAAGTTAAGCATAATCCTGAATGGAAAAAAAAGTACATTCAATGAATTGACAGACTTTCAGGATTTTGTTAAAAAAAACTGAACTTAATAGAAAATTTGGCATACAAGATCCAAGAGAAATATAAGGTACATAGCAAAGATTAATTACAAAGGACTCAACTGAGTACAGACTGCTCACTTTTTATATGAGGACATGTAAAATGTACATCTAAGATCGTTATTAGTGATTAGGTAGCTTGAAAGAAAGATTGGGGTAAAACTGAGTATGATGTGATTATAAAAAGAAAAAATGTTGAGGAAAAAGTAAAAAGAATAACTATCTTATAAAAGTGGGATGAGAGAAGAAGAACTGGCATGGAGGAATTAGATGGGGGGAGAGGGGTGATAGTTTGCTCACTGGGAATGGGTAAAAGAAGGAACAATACATATATATCTAGAAGGGTAAAACATTCATCAAAATTCAGAAAGAAATAAAAGGCAAAGGGGATAGGAAGGAGGGGGCAGGATAGGGGGAGGGAATAGGATAAGGGAGGGATCTTTGGAGGGCTATAGGTTAAGTAATAAGAGGGCAAGGTAGCAGAAAGAAGTAAAGTAGAGGAGTCAGCAGGGAAAGGAAATAAGAGATAGATATAAAAATAAAATGAGGGTCAAGAGTAAAGTTTATTAGGGAAAAAAATCAGGGGTAGTAATCATGATCTCAGACAAAGTTAAAGCTAAATCATATTTAGTCAAAAGAGAAAAATAGGGAAACTACACTGTGTCAGCCATATTAACCAATATTGTTTTAGACTATATAAAATAACTAGACAGTATAAAGTTAGAATATTGCTGTTGCATAGGTAAAGATGAATTGTAATTAGAAAAAAATATGGAAAGATTTGAACTTATAAAGGAAGATATTATCCACCCTCAGAGAAACAGAAGGCAAGCAAATATAGTGTGGTCTTACATAGATGCATATGAATGCATATCTATGTATGTACATATATATATACGATTATGATCATTGACATATAAGTATACGTATGTTAAGTGTATGTATGTAGCATTTATGCATATGTGTACATGTGTGTATATGGGATGTGTGTGGGTGTGTGTCCATGCTTAATTTTAGTCTTCTTGGGGGAGGGAGAAAAAAGAACAAAATAAAAAGTATACGGGAGAAAACAAAACTTACAAGGTAACAAAGAAAAGATGGACAGCTCTGAACAAATGTGTATTATTTATTATATAGGCTTTCTTGAAATGGAATTTTATTTTGAATCCTTTCATATTCTGTACATGACAACACTTTTCTTCTTTTTCTTTTGTATTTAAGTTTTAGTAATTAAGTTTATTTTTTTCTTTTTTCTTTTGTATATTAATTTTAAATACTTAAGTTTATAATGTCTCTTTTTCTTTTATTACTGTGTATTTGTTTTAGTATTTAAGTTTAAAACAAATTGATAAAAAAGAGGAAAAAAGAACTATTTTGAAATTCTAAATGTGGCCAAATCATGCATTGCAGTTCAGGACTTCTTCCAGATATCAATGTGCCACATCAGATTACATGCCCTCAATGTATAACAGGCATATCTTTACTTAATTTTATGATGTCCTTCTTAGGTCCGTAATGGTTTCTCTAACATATACTAATTTAGCATTTAATGCATCATTTTAAGGCAAATGGCTCAATATTCACTTTCACACAATATTTACAGCAATGGATTATATATCATTAAAATAACACAAGCACAATAAGCTAACAAGGGAAAGCAAGTCAAATTATGAGTCAGGAATTATATTTCTCTTATGAAATGAGGGGTTCTTTTCAGATAGCTCTAAAACACTGTAATGTTTATTACTCTACAGTCTTAGATTTTTTAGCTAAATGAACTAAACCTGATTTCCAATCTGATAATAAATCCTCTTTGTACTTTACATTTTTTTTCTTTTCATGAATCTAATAGGTCAAAAAAATTACATGGGGATATAGGGAATATCATTCTTTACACAGCTCCTTTACATGCAAATTAAATAGTTCTATTCAATGATTTTTAAAGTAGTATATTTAGATGCAAAATGAGAGCTAAGGGTATAGAACTTTACACATTTTGAGTCTAGTTAAATAACCTCTATTAAGAAAATACAGAATCATCATGTGTATGAAAATATCATTAGTGTTATATGTAAAGCATCTTAGACTTATAGCATTAAGAGAATATATAGGTCATCTTTTTCAAACCCCTCATTTAGTAGCTGGGAGAATGAGATGCAGAAAGGGTAAATTTCATTTTGAATGTATGAAAAAGGATTCTTTATAAAATTTTGACATAAGATGGAATTAAGCAGAAAAATGGCTAAAACAGTGGTCTTTTTCTGAGGTTGAAAATGCCAAGAAATACACCAAAGTATTTTTTCTTTTTTTTTTTCTAAAGTAAAGAATAGGAAAATAATCCTCATGGGGCTATTCTTGCAGAAAATCCACCAAAATGAAGGGGAAAAATGTAAACAAAAAATAAAGTCATAATAAAATTAACAAATAATATCAGGTAAATATTTGAAAAAAATATATAGAAGGAATTTATATATAATATAAGAATACATGTATATGAATATATATATAATTAAATATAATACATAATTAAATATAGTAATTAAATTAGACCTCCAGAAATGAGCATGGAACTATAATAAGGACTCCTAAAGTTGTCTAGAAGTTTCATTAAAAGAGAATTAAATTCAATTAATTAAATTTAATTAAAAGACAATATTTTAGATTAGATTGATTTAGATTAGATTAAATTAAATGAAGCATTCATGTTTTTTTTTTTTCCCAAGAGCTATACTAAGCATTGGGAATAAGGTGCAAGAAAAAAAACATAAAATTAAAGCTTAATTAATTAATTATTTAATAGGAGCAGGGAGAAATACTTATTAAAATGAGAAATTATTCCAGAGAAGGACAAGCTTAGATGACTAAAAGGTAAGGTTGGCTGTTCAGGTGGAGCCTGTCAAGAGAAATTCACCCATTAGAAAAAGTGGCTGCAGGAAATGAGGCATCTCTAGCATCAGGTCTCTCGGGTGACTGTGGAAAATAAATTGGGGAGTCAGGAGCTGAGCCATATTCAAGATGATCATGATTGGAATGGTCATGTTGGAGACAAATATTTAACAATGATTCAGAACAGAATGTAGGAAATGTTGATAAAACTACACAGACACTGAAAATGAGGATTAAGTAATAACATTAAAATGCAGAATTACCATAAGAAAATTGAATCAAAATTAAAAGATAAGAAAAAGTAGAAGAAACACTCATGTCATTTCAAACAAAAACAATTCACCTTAAAGACAGAAGTGTGAGAGCATATGAAAATAACTGGCTGAGCAGAAAGCACAATGATTGCCAAGAAGTTATGAAATCAGAGACAAAAATACAAATCAATATAAACCACAGGTCCTCTGCAGAGAAAAAACCTAATTTTGATTTACCTATAAAAAGTAATGCATAACTTCAGAGCTTTGTAGTCACAAAGATACTTTTACTGGTCAGTAAAGGCAGTTGACACATCAAAGAACACCAGTTCAAATCGCATAGGACCCTGGAGTATGATAAAATAATAAAAGGCTGAAACAATATACTCAAAAGTAAAAGATATGTATCAGGTTGCTTGGTGTCTTGGGGAGGGGAAGAGGAGGGAGAGAGGGAGAAAAATTTGAAACTCAAAATCTTGTGGGAAATAAATGATCTTAAATGTAATTGGAAAACAATAAAATTCTATTTACAAAAAAAGGGAGGGGAAATAAAGGAAAATGGCTTAAAATGGATTTTGTAGATCCTGTTACTTCATGAAATAAAATGTACTTTAAAAGAGACTATATATATATTTTAAATTCCTCTGGAGACAGGGATGATTAGGTTCTTTAAAGTGCAAACTTGGCAGACAAAATAAAGTATGAAAGGGTAAACAAGTCCATATGGAACAACAAGATCAGGTGATGATTTAATGTATCCACGTTGTAAGAAGCAGACAAAACTACTATCCCTTAGAATTCCTACCAGGCAGTTTTCAGATACAGACATCAAAGCTATCTATAGGCATATGAAGAAGTGCTCTAAATCACTTTTGATTAGAGAGATACAAATTAAAACAACTCTGAAATACCACCTCATGCCAATTAGATTGGCTAATATGGAAAACAAAGAAAATGATAAATGTTGAAGTGGATGTGGGGAAATTAGGACACTAATGCATTATTGATGGAGTTGAGAACTGATACAATCATTCTGGAGAGCAATTTGGAACTATGTCAAAAGGGCAAACAAACTGTGCATACCCTTTGATTTAGCAATACCACTACTAGGTCTTATCCTAAAGAGATCATAAAAAGAAGGGAAAAGGACCAAAATGTGCAAAAAATATTTATAGCAGCCCTTTTCATGGTAGTAAAATAGGGATACCTATCAATAGGCAATGGCTGAATAAGCTGTGGTATATGGATATAATGAAATATTATTTTGAAATAAGCTATGATAAACAGCCACATTTCAGAAAATCCTAGAAAAACTTGTACAAACTGATGTGAAGTGAAATGAGCAGATCCCTGAGGGATTTTTCCAAGTAGGATTGCACAGAAGACGGGTCTCACCCCCTCAGTCCTAGTTCAATACAACTCCAAGTCAAGTTAAATCCTTATATTGGTGAGGTATTGAAATTTGCTTGTCTGTCTTGATGTGCTGTCTGTATTTAGTGCAGTCTGGCAATTGACACTATAAAGGCCAGGAAATTCCCCTAATGTCCTTAAACCCTTGAGAAATCTTTTCCTTCTTCAAGGGGGCTCTTGGCTTATGACAAGAGGAATTATTACCCATTCAGGATTTTTTTAATGTTAGAAAATTTATTTTCTCTAAGGGGGTCCCTGGCTTAGGCCACATAGGAATGCAAACTATGAATTGTTTGTTTGGTTTTTTTTGTTTGTTTTGTTTTTAAAGTGAGATCTTAGTTTTGAAACTAGGAAGCTATGCATACTTCCCATTTAAGAAAGGGTTAAGAAAGAGAGAACAAACAAAACATATAGAGCCCAAGTAGCCTAAGATATATAAGTAGCAAAACTGCCCTGGAAAGGGAATTCTTGCCTGGGTATCTGTCTTGTGATTCCCATTTCATTATATTTAAATTATTGCTAAGACAGAGATGGTCTTCAGGTTTTGTTCTAAATACTGTCCTCCATTAGCTCATAAACTGGGTCCCCAGAAAAATGATTCAATTTATTGATAACAACTATGCTGGTAGAGTATGGCACTGTGAAACCAGTCGTAGAAAGCAAAGGTCAATGGGGGAGCCCTACATCTTCCCTGGCTCTTTCCAAGAAGAATTCACTTGTACCAGAAGCATCAACATCTCTTGGCCACCCATGAGTTTTTCCTTAGCCATAAAGTTGTTCTAGCCATGTGCTATGATGACTAAAATTTTGGTATTTAAGGTTAAGTTGCCTGTAGAGATCATCAGTTTTGCTTATTGCAGGCTAACTAATTAGTAGTTGTGAAATTGCTGAGTACTAGCACTCAGCCACAATGAGTTTTTATTTTTTTGGGCCACCACTTACCTCATATAAAATTATATCTGTTAATATATTGGAGTCAGTCATCATGATACTCACTACAATATTTTGGTATTTGAGGGAAAACTTATTGGACTGTAATTTTACATTGCTCTGAGTTTTGATTCTAGGTATGAAAATCTGAATCACCAATATGTCTAACGGTTCAAGGAAATGCCATGTGTTGCAGTCTGGCAACTTCTACATGTGGGTATCAGTCCATGGGAAAGCTTCACAGATTCATCTTATTATGGGCTAAGGTTAGGTCCTCTTGACTCAGTTTCCTAAACAAGAAATTTTCCCATTTAGTCAATCATAAGCCTATCTTCCATACTCTATGAATAATGTGACACTTTCCTACAGTATTGGTTGTCAAAAACTCATCTCTGAAGTCAAACAGCACTGTGGGAGTATTTTCTCCTTGCTATAACTATGTCCCTCCTTCCTTTCCTTTTACACCAAGTTTCTTTGTCAGAGCAGGTGACAGGTAAGACATCTGAGTTACTGCCGTTTTGCATTAAAAACACTAAGATGCCATCAGGGAATAAAAATTATCTAACAAGCTAAATCAAGAGTTTTTGAGCTTTTTGCCCCCTTAAGAACTGTGTGTTCATGTATCAGAATGGGTTTCCTTTATTTTTTATTTAATATTTTTATATTTTTTTCTTAATTGTATGTAAAAACAATTTAACCTTTTTTTTAATTTTGAAGTCCAAATTCCTTCCTTCCATTTCTCCCCCCACCCACTGAGAATGCAAACAATTTTGTATAGATTATACATGTGCTGTCATGCAAAATATATTTCTATGTTAGTTATGTTTTCATATAAAACACAGACCTCCCTAAAAAAATAAAAATGTTTTTAAAAGTAAAGAAAATAGGGGGCAGCTAGGTGGCATAGGGCATAGAGCACTAGCCCTGGAGTCAGGAGGATCTGAGTTCAAATCTGGCCTCAGACACTTCACACTTACTAGCTGTGTGACCCTGGGGAAGTCACTTGACCCCATTGCCAAGGAGAAAAAATAAATAAAATTAAAAATTAAAAAAATAAGTAAAGAAAACATATACTTCAATTTGCATTCAGATTCTGTCATTTCTTTCTCTGGAGATGGACTGCCACCAAGGACTTCAACCAGGATACAAGTAGGGGCAATACAACAGAGTCCTGACCCTAGTGCCAGCAAAGAGACCCTTCTAATCTCCTTCTGACTAGTTATCTGACGCCCTGACTCTCTGTGGGCTAAGAGCTCTGAAAGTGACCAATGCCGCTGCTGATTCAGTCACTCTTAAGGCCCACTCCTGGTTTACTGGGGTCTAGTCTGTGCTGGTACAGCCTGCACTGGACTGTGTTCCATTCTCACCCCAGTACAACAAACCTTTCCTGATGATTTTCTAAATTGTTTTGGGCTGGAAAATGTTTCACTCCATCCATTTGTGGGTTCTGCTGTTCCAGAATTTGTTTTGAGGTATTATTTAAAGTTATTTAGAGGGAAAATTGGGAGAACTCAGGTGAGTCTCTGACTTTTCTCTGCCATTTTGGCTTCGTTCCCTTTTCTTTCAAGTTGATATAATGATATCTCATCTTCCTAAGGAGGGAATTAGCTAATGTGAAAAATTTTGAGAAAGTAACAAGATTAGACAATTTTATATGTCAAATGCAAATGAGTCTGATGGGTTATATAAGCCTTGAATATGTTAAAATAATAAGTTCTAAAAATTGTGTTCAGGGCTGTATATGTAAAATTGTTTTGTTCATCCTCTGCACATTTTGGTATTCTAGAATATTTACTTTTTGATTTCTTAGTCATTATATGAATTTCTTAAATATATAAACATAACTTTTGCTTAATTGCATTATAAGGCCATTATAAGTAATAAAACTGAAGGTTTTTTTTTCCCTTTATGTGGCTTAAATCTGAAATAAAGAATAAAATTAATGAACTCAAGTCTTAAAAAGTTAAATGGTAGCTGAGACAATGCCAATTTAAGAAAAAAAGCATGTTCAAGCTTAACTTACATATATACTTGAGTAAATATTAAATCTTTCACCAGATGGGCTCATTTTACAAGTCAGACCCTCACAGCTTCTTTTCAAGATTCTTTCTTTGGATTGTTGTTGGTAGTGTCTATACCAGGTAAAACATTTAGATAAATATAGAAGCAACAATTGTTATGTAAAAGCAAATTCTCTGAAATTTCAAGTCAATTCTGGGTTCCTAACTTGATGTCCTTATAATTCTTTTATTAATAGGATTAAAACCATAAAGTTTGAGTTGGTTTTAGACACACAAACTGGTTAATGGAAAAGCAAATTTATGAGGCTTGTACTAAATTATATTGAGTCTTTAAATGTCAGGTTTTAGCAGAGTCATCAAAGAATATCTACAAGTAACCTGAAGCAGAGAATTACATTTTCTAGAAGAAATCCCTCCCTTTGGAGCTGGTCTGTGAACAGGGCATTTCAGAATGCCCAGGTGGAGACATTTTTTTTAAAAACCAGATGGTAGCATGAGGCATCTGACTCCTAAGATATGATGTATTGATGTAATGGACATTGGGAATGGTTTACTGGGAAAGAGACTGAATGTCACCTTCCCTCTCTTTCCTTTCTCATGCACCACTGTCTCTGCAAGGCCCACTTAACATAGTGGACTGCCTCTGATGGAGATTTGTCAATGTGCTGGTCATAGGCGGTCTCCAAAACCAAAGATCAAGCCTAATGGTTTGGGGGCCACCCCATTACAAGCTAGTCCTAGTAAATTAGATTATCTGGGATAAAATTTCTTTAGTCCCTATTCCCATATATTAGAGTTGCAACATTAGAATAAGCAGAAATACTAGCCCCCTTTTCACTGCATTTTTCCTTCTATAATCATTAATTCAGTTTTACTATACATTAGGGGGGCATCTCAGGTCATCTTGATCTATATCTTGCCACTGGACCCAGATGACTCTGGAGGAGAAAGTAAGGCTGGTGACTTTGCACAAACCCTACCTCATTTAAATCCAATTCACTCACAAGTCATGACATCACCTTCCTGATGTCATGGTCCTCTTCAAGAATGAAGGGCAAACAACAACTAAACATTATGGTGTTATATACATAATTTTTATTATACTTTGATTTGTAACTTTATTTGGACTAAGTGATTTGTGAAAGGTATGGCCTCCCAAGAATCAGAGGGGGGAATTGTAAAATTGATTTTAGTTCTATTTTGCTAAGACTTAATCAAGCTAGATTTAATATACCCTTTCCCAATTTCTTTTCTTTGCAAACTTTACCCACTACCCACATCCCAAAGATACTTGCCTAAAGTGAAGTTTTTGTCTTGTAATTAGCTTCACCTTTGTTTACCACACCCATTACCAGCTTTCCAGAGAAGTTTGGTTAACCTAAAGGTCATAACTCATCAATTTAAACTATTATAGCAATCCTCATCACTTGCAGACTATTCCTATTGCCTGGGAACCTTTGTCTCCTTGCTGGAATCATATTTCGGTTACGTTAAGGATTTTTAGAAGGGGATATCCAAATGACGTAATCTCAATTCTGACTATGCCATTGACAATCAACTGGAAAAAGGCACCTATGTTGCTTGATATTTTGCTTTTCTTATTAATTATTATAAAAGATGCTGTCAGTCATCACTCAAGGTCTTTGGTCATTAAAAGATGCCATTAACCCAATTTATTAGTTAGTTAGCCTAACATAAGTTAATTATACTCAGAACCTTGTCTCTCAGTTTACCTTGATTTCCATCATAACTGGTGGATGTCAGAGAAAGAAAGTTGGCCATCTGGTAGTTTCTCACATCAAATAATTATTCATACTAAATAGATTAGTTCAAGGGTTAATATTGCTAAAGGAAAAAGTAAATAAAGTCCTAATTTTCAAAATTTCTGTTCCCTGAGGTATAACTGTAATAGTCACATGTTAATTTCGGCATTCACATAATGGTAAATAGTTGCTACTATATTCAACTGGTTAAATAACCCTTAATCACCTAATCAACTATCAAGAGTGACTGAGGCAGAATAGTAATCATTCATACTTCTATGGTATTATTTTTCTATAGGTAGGGAAATGCCTTACATTGATCCCATTTATCATTGATTTACCATTGATCCACACATAATTTTTCTGAGACAGGTAAAATATTGTTGGGAGTTGGCAAAATATTGGTGTGGCTTTGAAATGCTGACTATAAAATGTCTTATACCCCAACAGCGTGATTTGTGTGTCATTTCTGTTGGCAATAAGAGAAAAGACCTCTTATTAAGAGGATTATCACTCATTGTTTCAAATCTCTATGAGTACTCAGTTTTTATCAATTCAAGGGTTCTGACTAAACAGCTTCCTTTAACAGGAAGTGTCTGTCTCAGTAGTTTCTCTCAGCAAAATATCATGATTGTCCATGGCTGCAAAAAGCCTCAGAGATTATTTATGAACACATTCTATTTCTCACCTTTGCTTTTAATGTCCATTTTCAAAATACTTAAGTGACTACTATTTTATGAATGCTATGAATTGTTTACTAGAGATTTATTGTTATTCCTTTCAAACATCATTCATTGGAAGGAACTTGTTTTATGTAATAGTGCTAAAAGAGATTTGAACTTGACCTCTCAGGATGTGAGCTTGTATCCTAACTCTGCCCCTTACTGCCTGTGTGACCTTGACCAAATCATGTACAATCACTTGACCTCATATTTATCTTCTATAAAATGAGGAAACAGAGGTCCTTAATCTTGAAATTGAACCAAATCATGTCTGTTCCAGATCTAGAATTTTGATCACATAGTCTTCTCTTGCATTGAACTATATTTGTTGTTGTTCTTGAGTTATTTCAGTCATGTCTGGCTCTTCCTGACTCCATTAAGGGTTTACCTGGCAAAGCTACTGGAGAAGTTTCCCATTTCCTTCTCCAGCTTGTTTTATAGATGGGGAAACTGAGGCATAGAGGGTTAAGTGATTTGCCCAGGGTCACACAGCTAGTAAATGTCTGAGGCTGGATTTAAATTAAGGTCTTCCTTACTTTAGGCCCAATGCTCTATCCACTGTGCCATCTTGCTGCGCATTGGACTATATGGTCCCAAAGCAAAAAAAAAAAAAAAGGAACTAGGAATTTTTCTTTCCATGATAAGGTCCACTCACAAGGACCACATGTTAATTGTACCATAAAAAAGTAAAATAAAGTACCTTTTCAGTTAATGATGAGGGACTGTGAAGAGATGCCAGTACAATGGATTTTATTTGGGTGATGGATACAGTGGTGAGTTTGGGAAATTTCTTGTTTTAACTAGGGCTTTAATTTGCTCTGCCCCAGGTGATGTAAATAGAGTCACTTATATAGGAAATATTAAGGATTTGCTTATGGAAGAAGACATTCTTTGTGACTCTAGGCAAGTCACTTAATCTCTGTTTGCCTCAGTAATAATAACACCTATCTCCCAAGGTTGTCATAAGTATCAAATAAGATAACATTTGTAAAGTACTTAGCACAGTGCCTGGCACATAGTACACACTTAATAAAAATATTCCTTTTCCTCACCTCTCTTATAGCTATACTTTTGAATTAAATATTCCTTTACAAAATTTAATCTGGATATTAAATGATTGAATAAAACGGGAGTGCAGAGGAAGCCTACAATTAAGGGAACACCATTAATGAGGGCTCAGACCAATGGCAGATAGCTTGGCTATCCTTAACCTCTCCCTAATGGTATTGGAGAACCCTGGAGGAAGGGTGAAATATAACATAATTCCCCTTCAGGTAGTGGGGGCCAGGATAATCACTTTTAATTTATTTTATCAAATTATTGTTACTGATCAAACTACTAAGAGCTGAAGTCATCATTCTTTAAAGACAAAGTATAGTTTCAATACTCTCTCAGCCTCCTGAAAACGCTAGCCTTGGATAACTAAAATATTCTCTTCTATCTGTATGCTGCCACTTAGATGTGACTCAAACATAGATGAAGCAACATAGTGTCATTTGAAAAAAAAACACAACGAAACAAAAACTGGATTTGGAGAAGGAGGATTTGGGTTCAAATTCAAGCTGAGCCACTTCACACTTTTGTGTTCCTGGGTGACTTCATCATCCACCTCTAATACTCTAATTATCACATTTCCCTTTTCAGATGATTAAAAGCAAGAACACATCAGAATGACTGAAATTTGGAGAATTCCTTCACACAAAATACTTAATATTTGGCCACCTACTGGCTGACTCCCTCTTCACCCACAATAGGGATTGTCATGTATTTTTTTGAATCAATTAACAGAAGTCCTGTTTTCCTAAAGCAGCCCAGTCAATAAAAGTGCTATATAAACAAAATAGATGTAATTAGTTTAAAGAGCTAGTAATTATGATAATTACACCATTGCCTCATTTGTTTAATCAGGAAGGGGTGCATTTTCAGGCTCCTGTACTTGGATGCAGAATCGCAATTCTTATTAATGTTTGCCAGAGCAACCTAATTGAACCATAGCCTCTCACCCTGTCTGACCCAAATGAATCAATTACTTTTTAGTATAGAACAAGTCATCTTGGTGACTGGCTTTTTATGATTAAAAGTCAATCAGCAAATTAGACAAGAGAGAGCAAAACATTTCACTTTGGATTCCATTTCTGCATATGATTTATTTCATTTGTCTTAACCTTGTTCCATAATGAATATGGTTTCATTTTTTTTAAAGAAAACAAATAAGGAAAGTAAAACAAAGGATGCTTCCAATTGAGTGTTTTCTGTTGGAAAGATGAATCTGATATTTTCTAGAATAGGAAAACAAATTTGATGAAAATAGTTGATCTGAAGTATGTCAGGAATTTCAGGATATATAAGAAACAAGGGCATTAAAATGTGTGTGAGAATGGGGAAGTGAGATATATAAAAAAGGCAGAGAAAGGAATAGAGGTTTAAGCATCTCAGGAGAACCTCTAGTAAAACTGCCAGCTTCCTTGCAAAGAGGAAAGATCAAACAGGAAATAAAATGTTGCATGCTAAAATATAAATGGGGTGTGAATTGTTAGAAATTGAATATTTACTCACATGGAGCTGGAGTCTCCCTTTGCTTAACTACACCCCAGTCATAAGTCAGGAATCTTTAGAAATTCAATTAGCTTTATGAGTTGGAAAAGTGACAAATGACCAGGGAATAACTTGGGCCCTGAAGGACAGCCTCGGTATGGCTGAAGGATATGATATATGGAGGTGATGGGTGTTGTGTGCCAGACAGATTTTTTATAATCCCTTTGAAAAAAAATATACGTACACATGCTTTTTTTCTGTTGTAATTTTCCATCCCCCCCACAACTATGCTATTTAACTACAAAGGAAATCTGCTCATTCTCAAAAACACAAAGTGGAGTTATGACAGGTGGGAAGACAACATTAAAAAGGTACTGCAAAGTTAATTTAGGGGGGTAAATCTAGTTTCCTGAGATGGAGGGAGGTCACAGTACTTTTTCTCATTAATTTTCTTGAAATCCCCATTAGCAGATGAAATGAGAGAAGCTTCCCCAGTCACATTTGCATGAATAGTAAACAGGAATCAGCCAACACCAGCCTTGCTTATTAAATTTGCAATGTCTTTTATGAATCTGTCTATCCATTGTCTATCTTAAATGGCTTTGCATTTCCTGTAAAGGATGTAATGATAAATATAGCAATGAGCTCCTTTTTAATGTTTTAAGTTCAAGAGACCAGTAAATAACTGCTTTCTCTCCTACTGGATATGGTATGCAATTAGTAAGCAGATTATAGAGTTGACTGGAGATGCTGGTTGGGAGTGAATCTACTGGGCTTGTGTTTTGACTGGCTTGAGAACTGAAAAATAAATTGGTAACAAAAAACATTTTTCCTCCTTTATCCTTAATTCCTAAAGAATGTCTTTAGAGTTGGCCCAGTGGCAAAACCAGACTCATGCATTTAAAAATTCATATTTCTTGAAGATAAAAACCATGTAGAATTTATCACAAAGTTGTAAGGAATCAATGAGGATTTCTTAGTGCCAGTCACTTCCAGATCATGTTAGGTCCTTCTGAAAGGAAAGAGACTTAACTTTTTCTGGACATTAATGATATTATTTAGGAAATCTTGGCTTCAGTGTACAAAACAGTTCACATGGAGTTCATATAAAGTTGTTTCCAATTTAATAAACATTTTGCCCATTATGTTGGGAGAATCTGACTCCCAAAGTCCAAGAGAAACTAATGCCAGAAGCCTTTTCCCTCTTTGGTAGGAGAACATGCATCTGTATAATTACTCAGTGCCAAAGGGAAGGTATGACTAGGAAAATCAGAGATTATTGCACTCATAACTCTGAGGAGACATGTGGATTTGGCTGGAGTATAAGAGCTTTTCTCCTCAGTCTCAATTCATAATGCCTTATGAAAAGGTTATGGTTTGTAAATGGGCTAGAGTGCAGATCAGTAAGTACAATGGGCAAGTGTGACCTGGAAATGACTCACTTATTTTTAAAAAAAATCATATAACTTTTATACATGACTTTTGTTTTCCTCCACATTAATTTCAAATATATTCCTTCTCCTTCCTGTATTCAGAGGGCTCCATTTTTTTTAACACAGATTCAAAAAAGGGTGAAAAAAATTACAACAAAACTTCACCACATATGACAATATACACAATACATTATGTCCATTGTGTGCATTTTTTCAACTCCTCTCTCAAACCAAACTTATCAGTGAAACTTCCCCCTTACCGAAACACTTCTACAAATCGTCTCGCACTTTGAGTTTGGGTCCCTAGAGGGGCCATTATTTTCAAAGTTCAAGGATGTATCCTGCAGCACCACCTTTTTAAAACTAAAATTCATGCCCTACTCCTCTTCCCATTTTCAACAAACTAGTAGAGTCAAGTAGTTTTTTTTTTTCAGCCAAAGACAGTTTATTAGAACTGCTGTCATATTGGCCAGACTCTTAAGGAATCTGAGCAGTGGCTAGATTTTAAGAATCTGAGCACCTTAATGGAGACAAGATGGACCTTATGTACAGAAAGACTGGGAGAGATCTGGGAATGGCCACATAATCTGCAGGTACTGTGAGACAATAGAATGCCAGGGACCTGGACCACGTGGCCAAGGGACAATGGAACCTAGCTAGGATTAAGGATGGGAAGTGGGATTTACTGAGGTAAGACAATGGAAGGCCAGGCTAGGTTAAGGGTAATAGAATTGGGAGATTGGTCATAGCCACAGTGAAAGGCCAGTTGATGGGATTATAGCCTCAGATGAATGCCAGAGATTTGGCCATGTGGGGAAGTCCAGGGTTTTTCTTTTTTGGGGTCCAGATGCCATCCTCATCATTCCCTCCTCAGACAAATGGGAACCAAGTTCTTTTGCGGTAAGGGGCAAAGGTCTTGGCTTCTGAAACTGCTTCCTGCTGGCAAGGTGGCATAGAGCTGTCCCTGTCTCAAGGGACAAAAGAGGAAGTTGACTGGAGCCTAGCACAGACTGAGTCCAGGGAATGATGAGCGGACATTGGCTGGTACTCGCAGTCTACTATCAACTGTTGGTGAATGGCCTGTAGTCTGGAAGACACAAATCTGACAAAAAAGACTGCAGGGCCTAGATATGAGAGGATAAAACATCCTTAGCTCTGTTTGGATTCAGATAATTCAGTTTTCCAACCATACAGTATCAAATTCACCTCATAGGCAGACTCAGGAATAGCCAGGTGGGTAACATTCCTTTTCAAAGGAACATAATGGGAAAACTGAGCCAGGAGGATCCCATCTTAGACTTAAACTAAAATTGTCCTCTCAACTTTGCCTGATGCTGACTTCCCATCAGTATCACATTCTCTTTGAATAGCTTGTGACATTTCTCTCAGATGGTGGGTTATTGATTATCAATGGATTATTACGATCCATCAAACAATTCAGAATAAAATCTCATGAGCTTTGACCTCAAACAGCAAGTTTCACTAATCACAACTTAGGAAAAGCTTTTTTCCAGGATTTACATCTCAAACTTAAATTTGTCCTGGCTTAAAAAGCCAATCGTTAGAGATTATTTCTATATACTTGCAAATTCTCAGCAAAACAAAACTTAAACAGGCTTTTTGGCAAGTTTATACATTAAAATAATAACCAACAATAGCCAAATTATTTTAGCAGTAACCAAATTATGAAAAGTTGCTTGACCTAACTGATACAAAAAGTTCACCAATTTGAAATTTGAAACAAACCCACTACCAATCAGGTGACTTCAGTTTTGTTAAATGCATTTCCAAATTACTTTACACAGAGAATCAACATCTTATCATTAACAGTTAAAAGTACAACTTTAAAAAGAGCACGCTTACCCAAGTTCAGAGGTCTGCTTCTTTACCTTGAGCAGGATGTGCTGGACCTGGGTGATGCTTCCAGGCAAACATTGCCCCAGGGCCCAAAGCCATTGCTACTGGGGCCCATGCTGTAGCTGCTACCCCTTCCCCCTCCTTCCTTTTCCCAGGTGGGGGAGGGTGGAATCAAAGGTGAAGGGGAAAGGGTGAAACTCTCTTCTATGAGTGGGGTTAACAGATACCCTCTTAACTCAAGGGAAGGGAGTGACCAGGGTTGTAAGGAGGTGTTTCAAAACTCCTTAATCATCAATCACAAAACCTCCAGAATCTGCCAAGATGTTTTTAGCTGTTCTAACTTTTCCCTGTAACCTCCATGAAGGAGTATTTAGAGGTCTAGAGGGAAGAGAGTAAGTAAGCCTCAGGGAACCAAAAAGCACCTGAAGTTTTCCCAAAATAATTGACAGAATTGGGCATATGCTTTTGGATAGGATGTCCATCCTTGTCCTCTATGCTGTGGAAGGTGTACCCAGGTCCATAGCCTCGAACCAAATCAGTGGACCAAGAGCATGAGAGCACCAGGCCAAGTGTGAGACAGCCTCATAACTGTGTGCCCAAAAAGCACCTCCAAGCCTTCCTAGGTGCTTGGAGAGTGAACCCAACTGCAGGGCAAGAAAGAAGAAGGGGAAGCTTACATACCTTCCAGTCTTGGCTAGAGAATAACTTGAGGTTAGGCAGTTTTCCCTGTACAGGCCACCAAAATGTTGAGGTTTAGGAGTTCTAGGACCCTGAAATCACAACACATGAGCCTGCCCTAAAGAATTCAACTCAAGCCTTCTTTCAGTCAAAGACATGGTTTATTAGAACATCTGTCATTTTGGCCAGACTCTTAAGAAATCTAAGCAGTGGCTAGATTCAAGCAGTTCTTAGCAAGGGCTAGCAACACCCCCCACCCACCCACACACATATCCACATTCTTCTTAATTCTAGAACAATAATCAAATTTACTCTTTCTGTTGGTTCTTAAAAGAGTATATCAACCTAAGCTCCAATAAACCCACTCTCTGTCCCTAGACTAAATTATTCTAACTATTACTCCCCTAAATTTGTCCTCTATTTCTATTTTAAGCGTTATAAATGCACAGATGGTGTATTTCCAGCACTAGCATAGTGCTTGGCACATAGTAAGTGTGTTTTCTTCTTTCCTACATCCCTTCCTTCCTCCTTCCCTTTATTCTTTTTTTCCTTCCTTCCTTTTTTCTTTCTTTCCTTCCTTTGTTCCTTCTTTCTTTGCTTCCTTCCTCCTTCCCTCCCTCCCTTAGCTTCCTTAATTTTTTTTTCTGTTTATTGTTGTTCTTTGTTACTGATTCAGAATTTAGACAATCTAATCCAGTCTACTCAATTCACTAATAAAAACAGTAAGACCTAGAGAATTTAAATGGGGTTCAAATTCACCTATGTGATACATAGAAGATCTTGGACTTATTAGAATAGAAGACTCCCAATTTGTCTAATAATAAGGGTGAATTATTCAGCCTGCCTTCATATAGTCTCCAATAGAATAGAATCATTTTTTTTTTTTACTGGTCTAATTTTCCAGTGCTTGTATTTATATATACACATATATGAATGTCTTAATGCCCTGTCCTAGAGTATAGTTGAAATTTTGTATTGGATTTGGATTCAGTAAATTGTTGATTAGTCATTCAGTCTTGTCAAGCTCTTTGTGATCCCATAGATGGTTGCACACTAGGCCTTTCTATCCTCCACCATCTCCCAAAGTCCGTCCAAGCTCATGTTCATTACTTCCACGACACTATTTATCCACCTCATCCTCTGCCATAACCTTTTCCTTTTGCCTTTAATCTTTTCCAATATCAGAGGCTTTTCCAATGAGTTCTGTCTTCTCATGTGACTAAAGTATTTAGGTTTTTGCTTTAGTGTTTGACCTCCCAGTGAGTAATTGGAATTAATTTTTTTAAGTATTGAGTGTTTTGATCTTTTTACTGTCCACTGAATTCTCAAAAGTCTTCTCCAGAACTACAATTTGAGAGCATCAATTCTGTACTGCTCCTCTTTCTTGATAGTCCAACTCTCACAGACATACATTGTTGCTTGAAGAACCGTAACTTTAACTGTACAGACAAGTATAAACAAGGTGATATTTTTGCTTATTAGTACATTGTCCAGATTTGCCATACCTTTCCTTACAAGAGCTAGCATCTTTTTTTTTCTTAATTTCATGGCTACTGACACTATATGCAAGAGTCTTTGAGCCTGAGAATATAAAATATGAGACTGTTTCCATTTCTTCTCCCTCTATTTGCCAGGAAGTGATAGGACTAGTTGCCAAGGTTTTCATTTTTTTGATGTTAAGTTTCAAGCCAGCTTTTATATTCTCCTATTTTACTCTCACTAACAGACTTCTTAATTCTTCTTTACTTTCTGCCATCACAGTGGTATTGTCTGCATATCTGAGATTGATATTTCTCCCAGAAACATTAATTCTGGCTTTTGATTTGTTTAGCCTGGTATTTTGCATGAGGTACTCTGCATACAAGTTAAATAAAAAAGGTGACAATATATAGATTTGCCATATTCCTTTTCCAATGTTAAACCAATCAGTTGTCCCATATTTGGCTCTAACTGTTGCTTCTTGATCTGCATTCAGGAGACAAGTAAGATGATCTGGTATTCCCATTTCCTTGACAACCTGGCACATTTTGTTGTGATCCTCACAGTCAATTGCTTTAGTGTAGCCAATGAAGCAAGAGTAGATTTTTTTTTCTAGAATTACCTTACTTTCTCCATAATCCAGTGAATGTTGGCAATTTGGTCTCTAGTTCCTCTGTCTCTTTGAAAACCAGCCTGCACTTCTGATAATTCTTGGTTCACATACTGTTGAAGTCTAACTTGCAGAATCTTGAGCATAAACTTGCTGGCTTATGAAATGAATGCAATTGTTCAGTAATTTGAACATTTTTGGCACTGCCCATTTTTAGGTCTGGGACATAGATTGATCTCTTCCAATCCAGTGACCGCTGTTGAATTTTCCAAATTTGCTGGTATATTGAACACTTTAACAGCATTATCTGTTAGCATTTTAAATAATTCAGCTGGAATTCTGTCACCTTCACTAGCCCTATTATTGGTAATTCAAGAAGACCAAGATAAAATATCATTTCTAATACTTTCTGGCTATTAAACTGTGAACAAGTCCCTTATACTTTCTAAGCCCCATTTTCTTACATTGAAAAATAGAGGTATTATTATCTTTGGCATTATCTCACAGGGTTATTTTGGGGATGGAATGAGATAATATGTGTAAATGGCTTTGCAAGCCTTTATGCCTACACAAATGATGGTGTGGAGTAGTATATAGAGGGCTAACTTTGGAATCAAAGAGCTCTTGCGTTGAAGTTATGTATCTGAAATCAACACAGTGTGTGTTACTGTGGGAAAAAAATTACTTAAACTTGTGGTGATAAGAGTCACAGCTGAAACTAAGTATCACAAACAAGCTTCCCTTCTGCATCACTGAAGGAGCTTAACATGCATTCCTATATCCCCCACACCAATGAAATCATATGGTCTCATGAAAAGAAATGCAATAATATCAATGCAAACTATTATTATAGACTTTAGTGAAGTCATTATTCATGAGTTCTGTTAGATTTCAAGTCAGTATAAATATTTTTGTTAAGTTCCTACTCCATGACCAGAACTGTGTGAGTAATGGTGGAAAGTATAAATAAAGCATCAGACGTGGTCTTTTCCATCAATGGCATGGCCTCTAGTTGAGAAACTGAACTTACACACAATTGCATAAGAAAGTATCTTATTGCAGATAGAAAAGTTGAGAATGGTCAAGAAATGGAGACAGCATTGTGGGCTAGAATTCCCAAGGGAGATTTTATGGAAGAAGTATGAATTATTATAGGTCTTGAAGGACAAATACTATTGGAGAAGCAGAGGAAAGGTAATATAGTAGGGATGTACAGGCTTTGGGGGAAACAGTGGTAATGACCACGATATCAGACATAAATTTAAAGGATGTATCAGCAGACTCCTAAAAAAGAACAGGAATGCTATAGGCAGAAGTGGAAAAGGCTATTCGCTGGGACTGTCAAATTTGACTCAGTTAGACAGTGGTGGGAGGAACTGGAGTAATAGCCTTTCCCTAGAGGCTCCATTTTATAGTAAGAGCTCTCCTGGATTTAAAGCCAAAGGATAAGGTTTTGTATCTACGTTATTAAACTTTCTTCCTGTGTAACCCTGAGTAAATCACATATGCTCTCTATGCCACAGTGTTATCATCTATAAATTAAGGAGAGTGGATTAAAACATAGGATCATAGAACTGTAAGAGACATTAGTACCTATCTTATTTAACCCTTTATTTTAGAAATGAGGAAGCAAAGTGCCAAGACAGTTAAATGATTTTCCTCAGGTCACATAGGTAGTAAGACTCTTAAGTGGGATCTGAACCCAGATATTATACCTCTGGAGCCAGGGATTTTTGATGCTGGATTATTCTACCTACCTTCTTCAATGTAACAAACCTAGGATTTTGCATGTGATGCCTTTATTCATAGGAAGGCATGGAATTAAGTTCAATAGATGTCACTCTTGAATTTTCTTTCATGACCCTAGGTTGGGGAGATGAAGATGCAAATTACAGTAAGTAAACCCTCAGAAATACGTCAATGTAAACATCAAAAAGGAGACTCAGGATAGAGGCACAAAGTTGTTGACCTTACTGATTGGCCTGTTCTAAAACACATAACTCTTGGCAATATTCTGATACTCTTTTCACTCTTTCTTTCTTTCTTT
>NW_020954551.1:24815056-24822938 GCF_900497805.2 Vombatus ursinus | reverse complement strand
TTTCTTTCTTTCTTTCTTTCTTTCTTTCTTTCTTTCTTTCTTTCTTTCTTTCTTTCTTTCTTTCTTTCTTTCTTTCTTTTTTACTTTTCTAACTTACACATAGTCACAGGGTTTTGATTAAATATATCTTGTATTCCCCCTTGAGTGGGTTGGGGTGTAGAAGGTTTCTGGCTTTGTTTCAAAATTGTAAATAAAATAAAAATGAGATAATGCTAATTCAATTCAATAAGAATCACTATATACCTAGTAGGAACCAGGTACTATGTTAGAGGCTGAGAGTACAAGGACAAAATGACATTGTGGGGAACCAGACCCTCAAGAATCTTACATTATACTATAATAAAATATCAAAATATCAAAGGAAGCACTAACTTTTAATGTGGCTTTACTTTTGTAAAGATGAATATTGTGTAAAAAATGGCTAGTAGGTTATATGCTCTTTGAGGGCATGAACTATATGTCTTCTTCATCTTTGTATCATTAACAGAACCTAGTACTTTGCTGACATTCAGTTGTTTCAGTCATATCCAACTCTTCATGATCCCATTTAGGGTCTTCTTGGCAAAGATATTGCAGTTGTTTGCCATTTCCATCTCTACTTCATTTTACAGATGAGGAAACCAAGGCAAAATGGTTATATGACTTCTTTAGAGTCACAAAGCTAGTAAATGTTTGAGATCTAATTTGAATTCAGGGCTTCCTGACTACAGGCCTGGCTTTCTATCTACTGTTTCATCTTCTGATGCATAATAAAATTTGGTCTTTGCAAGAATTCTCCAAAAGCCTAACATACCTGAAACAGAATGTATTATATTTTCTGAGGACCAACCCAGCAAGAGTCTCATTTACACTAGGGTGGTCACTGAGTGATGAATTATTTTGTCAAGGTGACCTATGCTAGAAAGACAAATACAAAATGGCCTTGTATTTTCTGGCCTCCTTTTGCCCTGACAATAGAGTAGAAGAAAAGAGGGTGCTGATTCATATAATATTTAAACTATCTTAAACATCAACTTAATTGTTGATGATGTAAATGTAACATCAATTAACTAATCAATCAATAACCACTTATTGGGCATCTACTTTGATCTCAGAATTTTTTTTTCTCAGCTCTGGAATACAGATAGAAAGAATAAAATAATCCCTATTCTCCAGGAGCTTTTATTATATATGGAGAGACAATATGTACACATGTACTGAATAAGTATAGACAGACAAAACACAAATAATTATACAGTATTTAGGAAAGGAGGGTACTAGCAGTTGGAGTGACCTTTGAATGGTGAACAACAATTAGACTTCCTGTAGAGATTCTTTAGTAGAAAGGGACGAAATTTGCCCAAGATGAAAAGAAATGAATCTGCTTCTCAAGAGTGTCAAAACTGCATGAGCCCATTGATATCTAAATTAATTAACTTTCTGGTTAATATCCAAATATAGTTGTGGTCATGAGTTACTCTCTCTAGATTTCAGCATAGTTAAAGACAGACAACCAAATTTAGTTTAAATGTATCTCTACGCAAAAAATAATAGTGGCAGCCCTATTCACTAAACCTTTTATGTAATATTTTTGAGAAATTATTTGAATGATCACACAATGAATTCTATGGTAGAATATTTGAATCAGTCAATTAGCTTACTGGTAAATAATTGTACTGAATTCATAGAAGCAGATTTAAAACCTATAAGAACTTATCTCTTTTTTTTGGCTTTGGAGTCAGGATTTTATTAACTCTATTGAAAGTGATGCAATGATAATTATTTATTTACTTTGTTTGCACATTATTAGATTACCTTTGCCTTCATCTACAATGCTTTTTATACAGATGGCAGCTAGCTGGTACAATTCAGTTCAAATCTAGCCTCAGATACTAATTGTATGACCCTGGTTAAAGCACTTAAATTCTGTCTGCTTCTTTAATTTTAAATTGAACATAATAATCATACCTACTCCCCAGGGTTTTCTTGAGAATCAAATGATATAATATTGTCAAATTACTAAGCACAGTCTCTGGCATTCAGTAGTTGCTTAATAAATACTTATTTCCTCTCTCTCTTACTCTCACTAAATGCTCCTAGTTTGATTTGTATTTTATAAATTTATTCAAGCTGTTCAATATTAACAGCAGTGCATCAGGTAACTGAAGGCCTGAACTGTGAATGTGTGTGTGTGTGTGTGTGTGTGTGTGTATGCTCACACACACGTTTGCTTATTGAAAACATTGTTGTTCATGGATACCTTCACTTAAAACTTTCCTAAAGGATTAAGACAAATTTCATGAGATATATGGAAGAGAACGGTATGTGTTGGGAGCATGAGGTTCTGATGGAAGAATTTCAGTTCTTTGGCTCTAAGAATATAATTCCCGAGGTAGATAAAATTCAGATAATGGGTATAGGGAGAGGATTGGGCAGGAGTTCAGCTTTCATGGGCAGAGGAACTTTGGCTTTTGCTTTGTTACAAAGAAGAAAAACCTGAAGAAGTTAGTCACTGCAGCCTTTCATAGTGAAAGGAAGAGAAAACAGGCAAACAACAGTTACAGACACACACAAACACATACACACATGCACATGCATGTATATGCATGCACACATATCTTCTTCATGTGTATGTATAGTGGGGATAATAATAGCATCAACGTCACAGGGTTCCTATGAGGATAAAATGAGATAACATATGTAAAGATTTTTTGTAAAACAAAGTAATTTTATTTTACATTGACACAATTTTTATTAACATTATATGAAGTATTTTTGGCAGAACTTAAAATTAGATAGATGGATAGATAAATAGATAAAAATAAGTTTAAATTTTATAAGTTATGTATGTATAATTTAATTTTCATAAGAACTAAATCAGGTAGATGCTATTATTATCCCCATTTTACAATACAAGAAATTGAATCCAAATGAAGTCTTACAACTTCTCATGTGTCAGACTGCTGGTTCATTTCTAGGGCAGAGTTTACACTCATATCTGACTGATGCCAAGTCTAACACTCTATCTACTATGACCTAGTAACTAGGTAGCAATGGTGCCTAGTTGTAGAGATAAAGGAAGTAGTGGTGGGGAGCAAAAGACAATTTTTTACTTAATTCTCTATTTTGCCAGTCATAGAAGTCCTGCTATCAAGATCACATCACTAAATATTATTTCTGTTATAGCTACTATTAAATTAATATTACTATTAATCATGAAGGACACAAAGAGAAGAACAAGAAGAAAGAGAAAAGAGAGGGATAGGAAGAAGAAGAAACAGAAGAACAAGAACAAGAAGAAGCAGAAGCAGAAGAAGATGATGATGATGATGAAGGCCTTAACATATAATAGGCCTTTTCTAATGTCCCACCTCTCACCCACATTTTGGTTCTCAGATTCCAAGACAGATCTCTATTAGTAGTGGTTATTTCTTCACTGGTATTTCCCTATATCATAAAACAATAATAATTTTATTTATATTGCAATGTATATAACATCAGACACACAATAAACATAAAATTCTTCTGTCTTGCCACAACTTTTAGAATGACATTTATGTTCCAGAATTTTCTCATTGCCTATTTTTTTTGTCTAGAGGAAGTATTTACTTTGAACTTACTCCATTTCCTTTTTTTTTTTTTTTTGGCTAGGCAATGGGGTGAAGTGACTAGGAAGTGTTATTTGTCTTAAGCCAGATTTGAACTCAGGTCTTCCTGAATCCAGGGCCAGTGCTCTGCCTACTGTGCCACATAGCTGCCCCAAGTTTGCTGCATTTTCTTGCCCTCCCTTTTTCTTTTTGTTTTCATGCCTTATAATTCACTTTATGTGAGAGTAAAAGATCAGTGAATGTAAAAGTTTCTAAACTATTGAGAGGTAGCATAATGTTGTCAATAGAGATTTGTAAGTAGAATGAGAATAACTTCAATTCAAACACCACTGCAGACACTTCCTCAGTTGGTAACCATGAAGAAATCACATTTGATTCCCAATTTCTTCATCGATAGAACAAGACAATTGGACTCAATGACCTTTAAGTCCCTTCTAAATCAGCCAATTTGGGAAGATTTAGATGTTAGTTTATAGTATCTTTCCTATAAAATTAATAGAGACAATTTTGAGGAAAACTCCTTAATTATTAAGTAATGTGGGGTTTTCCTGGCTGTGATATCTTTGAACAACTTACTGTTAAATATGATAGCTCACCATTTTTTAAATATTCTCATATTTAAATTCATTTTTTCCCTTTTATCACTTTTTGCATGTATCCCAGCTATTGCGAAGACAGGTTGACAGTTTTCCAAAATAACACTAAAAGGATTAGGATGCTAATAAGTTCAATAGATCGATTAGGGTCACAAGAAAATAAAGTCACTTTTCCCTCATCAAATCCTGATATCATCAATTCTCATTTTGTGAGACATGATGTTGTTCTAAAAAAAAGATGATATCTAAACACAGAAAAAAAATGAATGTTATAATATATGAACTTCTAGGTTTTAGTTTAGGCTAAATTTATTGTTGACAGGTGAGAGAATTACAGATAGATTCATCCAATGTTGGAATTGAAGATCATATAGAGATTATATAGTTTTATGGTTTTATTTCATAGGAGAGAAAACTGGAGCCCAGAGAGGTGATTTGTACAAGACTACAGAGGTAACAGGTTAAAAAACAGGGAATTGATTTCAACCAACGTTTCTGCTTCCTGCTATGATGCCTGTTCCACCAACTCCCAGCTTCTTTTACAAAATTACTTGATCAAGACAAGATATTGAATTCATTTTAATGTGTATATTTTCTTTTCCCTTGGAAACTACTAGACCATGAAGACATGATGGTCTCCATATCCATAGCTGCACAAGCCTAATTCAGACTGTCTGGTGCCTGTCTTGACTACCAAGGACACATAGGGAGTCCAGTTTGTGATGCGAACAACACATTATTTCAGCTCAGGTGGGGGCGTGGGTCTTCTTTTGTTTTGACATAGTTAGGGTCCCCTGCATGCTCTGGGTCTAGTGTTTCTTGAAAATATGGCAACTCAAAAAGAGAAGTCCAGGGGACCCCTCAATATTCCTTAACAGTATATACTGCCTGAATGATATTAATGTTAAATCATTTCTCAGTGTCCTAGGGAATCCTGTAAGACTTCAAGATTTAGATGAATTGCCAATCTGCATCAGTGAAGGAAGTTTCCACACTGGGAATCTATTATGTGGAAGTAATAGACTGTATATGTTCAAATGGAATCTATTATTTAAGTAATCTAAGACACTGTTCTACCTGAAGGTGAAGATAAGATAACTTTAGAGGCAATTTGACATGAGGAAGGATCACTGAGTGTGGAATCAGCAGTCCTGGCTTCGCATCCTGATTTCAACATTTTAACTGTGTGAGTCACTTAACCCTTCTGAGGCTCATTTACCTGATACATAAAATGAGGATCATAAAAAGAATTGTACTGCTTACTTCACAGGTTAGTTGTGAGGATTGAAAGGAATAATATATGTTGAAGTGTATTGTTACCACAAAGTGATAGAAAAAGAAAGCTATTAATATCCTTTTTATTTATTCAAAATAAACAATTGTTACCAAGACCACATGATGAACCAGCCTATTCTGGATAATAATTATAGGCGGTGTTTATGCAGCACTTTAAGCTTTGCAAAGCACCTTAAATATTATCTCATGTGGTCTCCATAAAAATCTTGAGAAGAAGGTGAAAAGAAATTATCCCTAGTTCTTACATGAGCTTAATGAGACCTATAGAGATTAAATGATGTCCCCCAGTCACAAAGGTATTAAGTATCTGAGGCAGAATTTGAACTCTGGCTGCCTGAATCTGAGGATAACATTCTATCCCCTGCAAAGGAGGCAGTGTCCCCTCACTTCCCACCCCTTAATTTCCGAGGAGGAGATCTTGGACATTTGCCAACTTTCTCAAAATTACCCTTATGGGTGCAAATATGAAAGAATACAGATCATTCAAGTTTCTTCTGTCAATTAGTACCATTTCCTTCTCCCTTCATGTTCCTCTAACCAGAATCCAAATAAATGAAGTGAGGGAAGGAAAGTTTCATGTGGGAGGTCTTGTCTATTCTCTATGCAGTTCCTAGATACAGGCTTTCTACAAACTCATTGCTCCTAGCTTCTCTAAGAGAAACCTGGCTCCAGGCAGGGCTTAAAATTTAACTCTGCACAACAGAAACAGGGATTTGGAGATAAAGTGCTGGCATCCCTGAAGGCATTATCTTCCAGGCCAAAAGTTTTTGATGCACATATAAACTCCAAGGAATAATTTATTACAACTCCCTGGTGTTTAGAAATCTTTCTTTATAATCCATAAACACAAAAGTCAGGATCTTTCTGGATCTTTCAGACAAAGCTCAGTGTTTCTAAACATTCCTTGGAATCAAGATAGACATAGCTACAGACTCGCTTTGTAATCCACTGCAGGATAACAGGCATCAAAGGGTGAGTTTTGTACTTTCTACTTCCTCTCTCAAAGCACATTCTTTGTTGAGTTTTCAGAAAAACACATGAAGGCAAGTGGTTGAACTAATGGAGCTTTGGTCTTGTGAATCAAAACCTAAGCTGTAAGAGCTGAAGGGGGGAAAGTGATTTGACATGTCGACCAAGAATAACTAGGGTGTCAGCAGAATGATGGTTCAGACAGGAGTGGGGCAGTGGAGTCAACTAATTAATGCATTGCTGTATTTCATCAGCTGGATGTGGGTGCCAACAGAATGCAGGTTGAAACCAGGAAAAAATTTCCAGTAAGTATTCACTGATCAAATTGGACAAGAGATTCTGTAAAGATAGTTTGGTCATTCTTTGATATGGTATTGATTTCCTTCCTCAAAAGGAATCAGGAATATTGTCCCACTTGCTTGAAGACAGTTTCAGCTGAAGGGATTATGAATTGTCAGAGGAATTCATGAAATGTGAGGCTGAGTAGTAATGAAAAAATTAGTGGGTGCAAGGTAACCATTACAGAAATACAATCATGAATGAAGCAATGAATAGAACTAGGTCAGCAGAAGAGAGAAGACATCTCCTCACCTAATCAAACTCATACTCATGTCATTCCTCACTCACTTTTTTTTCTTAGTCAGTTTTTTTTTTCTTCAACTTATGTAAAAACAGTTTCAATAGAGCTGCTCACAAGGACCATGGATATTGTTACACTCCCTTTAAGTGGGAATGGAAAAAAAAATGGGTGTTACAGCTAAGCTGCCAGTCCTCCCAGAGAGGTTCATTTATTAGGAATCTGTGAGAATACTGGGATTTAAATCTATCTCCTCAAGCACTCATTCCATTTTAAAGATACAGTATCATTAACCATATAGTAAAAGTATCTTAAAGAGACAGTAGAAGTTTATGGAATTTTAATTAAATTGACAATTCCGAATGAGAGGGCTGTTGAAGTAGTTGTTACACTGATCATTATTTTCCCCCCTTCTGAAAAATTGCAAGACTGTCACAGAACTAGAGATACAATTTTTGATAGAGTGCAAGTGCAATTAGCCATGGAATAATGGAAAGGGTAAAGTGATTATGCAGAGAAATATGGGAAGATACTTTTGAATTGATATAATGTAAAGTAAGTAGTGTAAGTAAAATGAGGAAAGCCAAGAGGGGGAAAAAATGTACAGTCACAACAATATTACAAGAAAAAAAGGAATTTAAAGATGTTAGAATTCCAATTATTATACAATTAATTTTTATACCATTAGAATGACGATGAATTATAACTCTATTCAGTTCGGTATGGCGGACTATAAACATGTAAGATAAGACATACATTGTCAAAGTAATTGTATTATTTGATTTTGTATGAAGTTAAATTTTATCAAAGAGTATATTATTGAGTAGTATACATATATACATATATTATATACATAC
>NW_020954551.1:24785342-24815046 GCF_900497805.2 Vombatus ursinus | reverse complement strand
ACATATATTATATACATACAAGTATATTATTGAGTAGTATACATATACACAGTAGCTAGGATTTAAATAGTACTTTAAGGTTTTAAATCACTTATATATGTTATTTCATTTGAGTTTCACAGTAATTCTGTGAGGTAGATGCTACTGTTATTCCTATTTCAAAGTTGAGGAAACTGATATTGATAAAACCTAAGTGATATACTGTAAGTGGGAAAAATGAGTTTGAGGCACTTTTCCTATGGTGGAGTCTTGAAGACAACATATAAAAGTGAAAGTTTAAACAAATATTTTTACCTGGTCAGGACTGAATTAACATTGGTAATTCAGTGATCAAATTAATGTAGGTATTTCTTCAACTGGTGAAAGTAACAACCCATTCAATACTACATATCCTTTATAAGTTTTTGTCCAGGTCTTCCTATAAAAGTCCACAAGAAATTTTTGCAACTTTTTTGTGTGTATTTTAGATTTAGTGTTCTAGACTTCTTGGCGTCATTTAGATAATAATCGTGTATATTGGTTGTCCATTGGTTTCCATTCTCTCTCTCCCTCTCTCTTTCTCTCTCTCCCCCATTACTGACCTCTATTTTTTGTGTATTTCTAGTCATTCTTCTTTATGATGATATTCTTTGCAGAAACAAGAACAACAACAATGTATTTTACGTTTCACAAAACTAAAGCTGAAAAAAGCTTAATGATAAGCTAGTCCAATCCTCTAATTTTACAAATGAGGATACAAAGGCTCAGACAGTTTAAATGACTCGCCCAAGATTACACATTTGGTTAGCAAGAGAGCCAAGATTTGAAGTTCAGTAGATGATAGGAAGTAGAGTCTGAACCTGTGATCCATTGGTATTGAGAAACCCCAGGTGAGAAAACTCTCTCTACCAATATAGGTTAGCACCTTTTCTACAACTTGCAGCCTTAGACATTTAAATGACTTGGTGAATATTATATTGCTAGTATGTGTCTGAGTATTTAAATGACTTGGTGAGTATTATATTGTTAGTATGTGTCTGAGCAAGGGTTTGAAATGTGGTCGTCCTGGCTCCGTGACTAGCTTTCTATCTTTTATTTTATGTTGCCTCTGAATACAATTTAAAATTAGAGATGTGTTGTATTCTGTTCATGACCACCATTGTTTATCCTTTGGGTAACCCTCAATTTTGTATTGTATATACATGTATGTAATGTAAGTCTCTACAAAATATGTGGAGATTGTGATGGGTAGCTAGGTAGTGCAATGGAAAGAGTTCCAGGCCTGGAGTCAAAAAGATTCATCTTCCTCAAGTGATGATTAAAAAGGCTGAAGAGGCATAATTTCTGGATAAATTAATCATTTTATTAAAAAGGCCAGCACATTTATTGATAAAAGGATGGTCATTTAGCTGTCTCTCTTAGACCAAAAGACAATTATGGCAGTGGGCTCACAGTTTATATACCCTTTGAAAAGTAGGTGTTTCCCTGGGTGGGAATCAACCCTGATTGGTTAACATTCAATGAAAGAATGAACATCACAATGAGGAATTGAGAGTGATATCATGTCACCCTTGGACAGAGAGATTCTCTATACCCAGACCACCCCCAAACTTGAGCAGTTTAGACAAAAGGGTCTGTCTCCAAGTAAGCTTGATTGAATGGAATTCACCTTAAACTAGAAATTCCTTGTAAGGTTGGGTGGCGTTGGATAGAGGAGAAAGTTAATTCAACTTTCAGAGATGGAGGTCTTGAAAATAAAAAAGGGGAGACTCTGAATCTCCTCAAATAATTAGTTATTAATATTTTTTTCTTCTCACTGAGTTCAAATCTGGCCTCAGACACCTTCTTAAAGGGTATTTGAAGAACCTGAAGTATGAGGTTAAGTGATCTGTCAAAATTCACATATATAGTAAGCAATAAGAAACAGAATTGAAAAAAAAATCCTTCTAACTACATTGCAGAAGCTCCGTCAACTAACATACTAGTTCAAAATTCTCCTTTCCCAAATGAAGAAACTGAATACAAAACAGATTAAGTGACTTGCCTGAGACAATAGGTAGTAAGTATGAAAAGACAGGATTTGTCTCAATTATTTCTGAGTCCATGTTTTGAGACCATTGTCTTCACCTTGCACCCAGATACCACCTTCAGTTTTAGTCTTGTTCCAATTACCTGTTCCCATCATACTACCATTGTGACCTTGGGCAATGGACTTATCTTCTCTAGACTTCAGTTTTCTTATTTAAAAAGTGAGGGTTATAATTTTGCTTCCTCAAAGGACTGTTGATCAAATTAGATGCTTTTGAAAATGCTTTGTAAATGTATCCTCCCTCTCTCCCTCCTCCACCTCTAATATTAAGAATGATAATGTAATAAAATGATTATAGTAATTATTAATATATACAAAATATATTTTAGCTTCAGAAACTTTGTCTTTAAAACATTAGATTAAAAATGATTTGGAGAGAACACTTTTTTTGAGTACCACACCTCTCTACTTGAGGATATGCCTACAGAAAATGAGAAGTCTTTAGCAGGAGGTAAGAAAGCATTCAACATAATAATACTTGAATTTTATGGGGAAAAATGATCATTGGCCAAAATTCATGTTCTGAGCAATGACAAAGAGAGAAAGGTCATAGTCTTATTTCCAAATATTTTTTTTCTTGAATTGTGATCTATTTCTCCTTGTTCTCAGCACTGAAATATATTTGTGCATGTGTCAAAATTAATAAAACTCATTACTCTAAAAGTATATCCAATTCCTCCCCCAAATCTCCACAATGTTTTCCCTTTTCTTATCATTATGACTAAATAATGATGGCAAAACTAATGAGGCTATTACCCCTGTAATTGGGAACCTAGGCTGTTTAGCAATGATAAAGCTTGCACTAAACAGAGTTAATGGGCCAACCAGTCAGTCCCGGTGGGTAGCTAGTCTATAGAGCAGGAAGATAGAATGCTTAAAAGGGAGGATGTTGTTCATAAAAGGCAGTTATGTTTTTTTTTTTTTTATTTCTTGATTAGCGTCCATTGGACTCCCCCTACGAACAACTTAGAAAGGCCAGGTGAAGAAAGCTAACAATTCCTTATGTCAGAGGTAAGAAAAATGACTTTCCTCTACTTGCCTCCCTTTCAGAAGTGCACTAGGGATGTTCTTTTTCTATAACAGAATCAAAAATATGGACTCTGTTGCACCTTTGATGATGACCTTTCTCAAGCAACTAACAGGATTGGAGAAGAAGAACATTAGGTATAAAACAATCCAGGCAAGTTTTGATCAAAGTAAAAGTCTAATTTTCTCTGTCCAGACCAGTTGGCAGAATCACTAAGATGATGGATGTAAGGAAAGTAAGATTGCCAAGTCTCTAGGAATGCAAATGTGCCAATCTAGTATTAATCTTCCTAATGGTTAAAAAAGGTTATAGTTAAAAACATTCCTTTCCCAAAAGCATTTAACACAGGAATTTAGATTACTCTTATTTATAAGTCTCCTGTAATCTATTCAAATTCTTTTTACAATAGATCATGGTGGAGGAATGCTAAGCCTAGAAAAGATGAGGGTGAAAGGACATTTCTCCATAAATTCCTGAATTTAATTTAATTCAACAATAATTTATTCCTTCATTTAAGAAGAATGTGTTAACCACTTTCCATGTGCATATACAGACTAAAATGACAATCTTATTATGAAAAGCTTTGCCATATACATATGGAAAAGTGTGGTTGAAAACACCCCCACTAGTTTTGTATTTAATATCTTAACTAGGTGAGAACATTTCTCAATCAGTTAATAAAATAACATAGACTTAAGTATGAAAAGTCTTTGAAAACTATTTGATGAAGTAAAATGATGCCAGATAGACATACTTTTAAATTGCCTTTGGAAATTTGGTCACACCTTAGGGTCATCAATGAATTAACTAGAGTTGACAAGGGATGCATGTGTAAATTGATATACAGCTAAACCCTCAGAGAAGTAATTTCTCCCTCCCACCCATTTGGCTAAGGGAGATCTTTGCTATTTTCAAATGATCCAGAGAAGATTGGATCTCTCACATTCTCACTGGTATATAAGCCACATCCTCAGATCAGCTGAACCCCTTTTTCTCTGGATTTAATATTTGTGGGAAAGTCTTTCACAGTTGTTGGGGGATATGTCTTTTCTACCAACTATTCTCACTATCTTTTCTTAGTAAATACTGTATTCTAAAAGATCCTTAAGACTGGCCAAATGATTATAAGAAGATTATTATTGGTGGAACATATCATCTGGGGTTCAATATGATGACATTACAGAATCACAACCAATGTCTCAATGGTAACTCTATAACTCTAAGGGTAAACATAGCCAACTTCTGTAAATACAACTCATTTGAGAGAATAGGAATTAAGATAATGATCTTTAGAGTTTATGTGAGCTACATACATATAAGGTATGTGGACTGGACTTATGATATCAAGGGTATAAGCAAATTATGAGAGAATTTACTTTTATCAATGTATATAAGCTATTTCTCTGCAATTTAATACTCTTAAGAAGTTGTCTTTAGCACTGGGAAGTTAAGAGACTTGTCCAAAGTCATGCAGTCAGTATGTGTTAGAGGTGGGACTTCATCCTAGGTATTTCTGGCTTCAAAAACAACTCTCTACCCACTACACCAGCTTGCCTCTCATGTACACATATAAGAAATTATAAAATTAATAAAAGTTAAGTACAAATTAATTACTGGTTGGGGGAGGGCACTAATAATGGGGCAGGGTGTATGAGGTAAATAGGAAAGACCTCATGGAAAATGTGACAAAAAAATTTGAAGGTATGTAGAGATTCTAAAAGGCAGAAATAAGGAGGGGATACATGGTGATGGGGAGTTGGGGCATTAGCTTGAGCAAAGGAGTTCTGAGATGCCTATATATGCAAGGCAAAGAGTTTTAAATAGAGGAAACAAAGGCAAAGGTGAAACATATACACAAAATACACACACAAACACAGACCACTCTATCATCAAGGAATTTAATTTCTGTTGTAATGTGTATGCAATAACATAATAACTGAAGGACGGAGAGCAAACTATCAGTTTGGTGATCACTGATGCCATCCTCTAGGAGGTTGCACCTAAGAAGAAGAAGTCAAGATTCTCAGAAATGAAGGTGGGGAGGGAGTGCCCTCCACACATTGAGAAATGCTTGTACGAAAGCATAGAGAGAGAAAACAGAATGTCAACTTCAAGTAATAAGAAGTAGGAAGTCTTAAAGCCCATTTTACATCCTTATCTTTCTTTTTTTTTCTTTTTTTTTTTTTAGGCAATTGGGGTTAAGTGACTTGCCCAGGGTCACACAGCTATTAAGTGTCAAGTGTTTGGCCTGAGGCTGGATTTCAACTCAGGTCCTCCTGACTTCAGGGTCAGTGCTCTATCCACTGTGCCACCAAGATTCCCCCCATCCTTATCTTTCTTGACTTAGCCACATAGTTTGACCAAATTTACCAAGCCTTGATATTGGATGCTTTTCCTTTCCCTTGGCTTTTCTGACATTAATTTCTCCTGTTTATCTTCCAATTGTCTTCTTAGGTGAGGAGAAAACATATATAGTAACTTCAACTGCAAGGCTTATGGGGTTCCCTCCTTCTGCCTCCTTCCATCCCAATTCATTGAACCACTTGATAGTGATTGAGACAGGCATTTTGGTGGTGAAATCTTTGTTTTCATATTTTTCAGTTGTTATGACTGCTGAGAAGAAAGCACCTACAAAACCAAAAGCAGTCCTTATGTTTACAAGATAGTAGACTAGTCCCTGAGGGCCAGCTGGATTCAGGGCCTGCTGTCGAGAATGAAGCAGTGTAACTATATCTGTAGTACACATGGGATACCTATCCATAAAGTGCTAGTTGGTTTTGGTGGTAGCTGAGATGTTAGTTTTCTTTTCTACAAAGTTTCTTCCTGGGGATGATTGTGGGAAATAACTTAAAACAGGTCAAATGGTCTGGTGGTCATTACTTGTCCTAGTGCTTTGGGGTATAGGGTTATGGACTACCTCCATTGTGGTTGGAGGGGACATCATGGGAGCTTGGAAGGTGGCTAATTTTACCTCCTATGAATTATTTAAGATACCTTGCCTTTTTTAGCTAGCCCTGCTTTCTTGCCTTTGCTGGCAAGTGGTTTGGAGTTGGTGCTAATATTAGGGGTGGTGGTGGTGGTGGAAACAGTAGGCTTATACACAAGAGATGCTTCCTTGAATGATGGCCATAGGAACTGGCTGGTAGTTGTTCTAGTAATCTAGGGGTGGGGAGTATATTGTTGTTCTTAATCTGTGCATCCTTGCTTGGATGTAGGTGGCAATTGCTCAGGAGCAAATGTAGATGGTAGACGGAATAGCAATCTCTGCTTCAAAAAAAGGTTGTTCCCCTTGGTTATGGCTATAGCAACTAAGCTCGAAGCTGTTCTGATGGTAGTGGTTTCTTTCCTTTTTTCTCTAAGGATTCTCTATACACTGAACCATATCACCGAAAATGGCCAAGGATGTCCTACAGAACATTTTCAAGGTAAACATGGGTATTATCCTCTATGTTATTGCTGCATTTTCCAAGTCAAATGAAACCGAATTTCTAGTCATCAATAATCTCAATCTACTAGTTGTGTGACCCTGGGCAAGTCACTTTACCCAATTGTCTAAAAAAAATAATAATCTCAATCTTTGGTCATGGAGAACATTAAGATACCTGACCCAGTGGCAAGTTGTTTATGATCAGGTTGTTGTGTTGTGTTTGTCCTTCATTCTCAAAGAAGATCATGTCATCAAGGAGATGATGACATGACCTGAAAGTGACTTTGTTGTAAATGAAAGAGGGCTGTGCAAGGTCACCAGCCTCACTTTTTCCTCCATAGCTATATGGGCCTAGTGACCTGATATTCAGGACAACTGGAGATGGCCTAGGATGCAATAGGACACCCTGGTCCTTTTACGCTAAGGTCTTTTCAGGTTCTCACTTTGAGTGAGGCAAAGGCCATTCAGTGACTAGGCCTCTTTAAAAAGTGAGTCAAGGGATGGCCCCTTTAATGAAAATAAATGAATGAATAAATAAATTAGGAGGGAGAAGACCCTCAGGGTGGCCGACCAAAAGAGAAAGAGTTATTATTTACATTCACTCTGAGCCTAAAGGGCCCCAAAAATAACCATTAAGTGGTGCTTGGGCAGGCACCTTTTGTTGTCTAATCTATGAGCTCCAGAATGAACTCAGTTTAAGGCTTGGTCTTTGAGAGAGAAATCTAGCCAATAAACTTCAAGTTAAGTAGGCAGCTTTTGGCCATCAAAATGTACCTTCCTTTGGACAGAACACCCTCAAGCAAGAGGAAAGGAGAGGAAAGGAAAGGAGAGGAGAGGACAAGCTGTATTACCCAAATGGACTGGCCAGCTGGATCCCCATTCAGGCAACTCAGACTACTCAACACATATTGTGTATACAAGAGCTTGTTTCAACCTTCCTTTCATTGCTTTTCAATAAAACTAGATAACATGGATGAATCCTTTTAACTCATGGATCCGGTATTCTAAGTTCTCAAAAAGCATATAAGAATGAAAGTGGAAGAATGGATAGAATGCTAGGCTTGGAGTCATGCATATCTGGCTTTTAATATTGTGTCTGACACTGTGTGACCTTGAGCAAGTCCCTTAATATCTCTAAATCTTCAATTTCCTCACCTGTAAAAAGGTGATAGGAGTAGCATCTACCTTAGGATTGTTCTGAAAACCCAATGAGACATTATTAAGAAAGCTCATCACAAAAAAAAGTCTGTATTTGGAATTTAATAAGTTTAAGGAGATCCAGGGGGGCAGAAATTCCCTTTATCTATGGGGCTGGCCAATATAGATAGGCTTATAGAGTTCACTGGGGTGCTCAAAAGTGAAGTCACTTCCCCAGATCAACAGATTCATTATTTGTCTGAGGTGGAACTTAAATTCAGGACCTCCCAACTCTCAGACCAGTTCACTAACCACTGAACAATCCTTCCTATAACTGTGAAAAATAGTAATAAAACAAATTAAATTAAATTTGAAATTGGTAGCTAAAGCAATAAAACTTGGTTTCTCAAATGTGTTTTTATTACATGTTTACTTGATTATGTATTCAGGAAAAAAATGAAAATATAGCACCCTCAAAGGGCCTATGTTATGGCACCCTAGTTATTGTGTTTTAGGGAAAGTGTTTGTTTAGGAAATGTGATTCTTTTAAAAATTACATCTCTTTTTTTCATTCTTTTGTAAATGAAAAAAACATGCCTTAATATTTGTTAACACCATATGAAAATGCACAGAGGTGATGAAGTCTAGAGGTTAGGGGTCCTGGAATCCCAAAATCATGACACACAGGTCTTGTCCAAAAGAATTCGACCCAACCCTTCTTTCAGTCAAAAACAAGGTTTATTGAAGATTTGTCACATTAGCTAGACTCTTAAGGAATCTGAGCATGTATGAATCTGAATATCTATTGGCTAGATTGTGAAAATATGAGCAGTGGCTAGATTATAAGAATCAGAGAATCTTAATGGAGACAAGATGAACCTTATATTCAGAAAGACTGCTGGAGGGATCTAGGAGTGGCCAAGTACTTTGGAGTGACAGGAGGAGGGGTCTAAGGAGATCTGGATGGGAGTGGCCAGTAATCTGGGGTGAATAGAACTCCTGGGACCTGGACAATAGAGCCTAGCTAGGATTAAGTGTGGGGATCCACACTAGTCTAGCCTAGGGAGGGCTAGACTAGGTTAGACTAGGTTAAGGGTAACAGAATTGGGAGATTGGGTGTAGCTACAAAGAGAAGCCAGTTGATGGGATTATAGCCTGGGACAAACACCAGAGATCTGACCCTGTGAGAAAGTCCAGGGCTTTTCCTTTTTAGGATTTAGCTCCCATCCTTATCAGAGGTAGCTTTGGTATTCATTCCAGCCTTGATGTATGAATCTCTGCAACATTGAAAAAATAAGACTTGGAGAATTTCATTAAAAGCCGCACTGTAAACTCCCAATGACGCTTCATGTATTTGAGATTGAATTGCAAGTTGGATGTTACTGAAGTGCAAAATCATTCCATAAATTATCTATGGAAGTGGAAAAGCAGATGAATTCTCAGCCATGAGTTATTTTTAGAAGCTCTGACTATTCACAATATTGTGTATCACCCTGGCTGAAACAATGAGTGTAAGGTAGCCTCTTAAATCCAAGTGTACAGTGGTTGTGTTTTCTAATGGGAATCTAGCAATGGTTTTCTATGTTTGACATTCTTCTTCAAAAGAGAAAACTTAGCGCTTTAAACCCTATCATTTTTATGGACTTGAAATGCCATTTATATTAAAATAATAGGGATGCTAAAGTTTGGATTTAACTATGTGATTTCACATAGACACATGTTTGTTTGTTTTTTAATCTATAGTGTATTTATATCTCATTAAAATCATATGGTCAAGTAAAAACTTTGGATATTAAGTACAAACTTGCGGGTGCATGCATTTTTAAAATGTTTTATGAATTTACTTTCTCATACTTTTACACTTTAGCACATTGAACCAATCAATTCAAAGTCGACTCAGGATTCTCATTGTATTCCTTACTCTCCTGGGACACCAAAGTACAATGCAATTATAGAAGAAACTGTTCAAACAGAAGTACATTTTCTTTTACATTTTTGGTTAAAAATATTTTTTCTTTCTTTCTTTTTCTTCATTGTAAGACCTAGAAGTGAATGAAATGGATGGTATATGAGCAAATCACCATTACTTGCCTAGTCCCTTTGAGAGAGCCCTCTCTCCCACTCTCTGCTGGGTCTCATTGCAAAATTGCGGAAAGAATAAATTATTCTCTAAAAGCCCTAGGCATTGTGCCAGTAACAAGATTGAAGATTTATCTGGGGTAGGGGATAACAAAAATGCAATGTTTAGTGTTTTCTGGCTTTGGAAGTGCTATACAGCGAGACAGATTTCACTAGAAACCACACTATGAGCCTAGATGGTGGAACCTTTTCTATTCATACCTGGTGGCATGTAGTATCCTCCCAGTAGAAAGTGAGCTCTGTGAGGGCAAGGATTGTTATTATTATTATTAATCCTATATCACGTAGCACTGAGCAAAAAGTATATCATGTATATCAAAATGTATGTTGAATTAAATTAAAATAAAATAAATAGGTGATAACACTGGGTTGGAGTCAGAAAGACCTGAGTTTAATCCTGTCTCAGATATTTATTTCTTGTATGATCCAATTTAAATCACTTAACCTCTGTCTTGCTGTTTTCTCATTTGGAAAATGTGAAAAACAATAACATTTACATCACAGAGTTATTAGGTGGATCAAAAGAGATAATATTTGCAAAGAGTTTTAAAAACCTTAAAGCATTATATAAATTCTAGCTAGTAAGAAGTAGCTAGATGGCACAGTGCATACAGTTTGGCCATGCAATCAGAAAGACCTATACACAAATTCTGTTTCACATTCTTACCAGATGTGTGGCTTTCAGCAAGTCACTAAACTACTGTCTGCCTCATTTTCCTCATTTAAAAAATGAGAATGATAAAAGTGCCTCCCTCATGTTGTAAAGATAAAATGAGTTAATATTTATAAAACTCTTTTAAACCTTAAAGTGTTATATAAATATGAGATAATAATAGCTATTTTTCTTAGGATAGCAACCACACTACCAAATACAGACAGCAAATAATTCAAAGAAAGAAAGAAAAGTTCATATATTCATAAAAAATGTAGCATAACTTTTTGAATTAATTAAAAACTGGAAGTAGAGTGGGTGGCAATAAATTGTGATATGGCTAATCAAATGATGATGAATTTGAATTAATGGAATATTATAGTGCCATAAGTAATTAGGGAAGTGAGGGATTTAGAGAAACATTCAGTGACTTCAATGAGATAATGGAAGGACAAAGAGGCAGAACCAGCAGGATGATATGCATAATGACTACATTTATACCTGTAAAGTATTTAAAAATAGATCAGTTATCATTTCCTAAACAGAAGCAAAAAAGATCCTTTGTCCAGAAGAAATAATGGATGTCAATCATACTATTAACATCTACAACAATTGTGAAAGGCAGCTGAACTTAGACTGAGTGAGTCAACCAATATTGACTCCAGAACAGAGAAGATAGAATACTCTTCTCTCTCTTTGGAAGAGAGGTGAGTTACTATGGGTACAGAATGACACATATACTGTCAGACAAGATTCTGGGGCAAGCTAATTTTGTTTAACTGCCTTTCTTTGTTACAAAGTCAGATTTAATGAAAGACTGGAGAGACAACATCTGAAGCATAAACTATATCAATAAAACTTTTAAAATACAAAGAAAGAAAATTAAATTAAAAGAAATAGATGTCAAATACTTCAAGGCACTATTCTTATTATTTCAATTCTTTCTCATCATATTTATCTATTTGCTTCTAGTACTATAGAGTGTTATCCTAAACTCAGCATGTTTCTATATTCTCTCAGCTTGTACAAGTTGTTAACTGTTACCTAAAAGTATTTATGTTTAGAGTTACTGAGTTCCAAACTACTTTTTACCTCAGGAATGAAAAGATGACATTTCTTGCACATTAAGATAAACAGTGCATTTCTTCTATCACTTCAGGGAATATGTTCATCAAGTATGATGGTTTTTGCAGTTCACTGTTTATAATATTAATAGCTGAGCAATAAGAAGGGTACTATTGAACTGTCAGGAATGATTTGTTACCAGATGTTAGCATAATTTGCCAGCTGTCAAATTTTAATAAATTTTATTTGCCTAAAATGTGACACTCAACTTTCATGGTAAATCAAGACATAGAGCAGAACTTATTTGATGTTACAGCAACTGAGCAAAAGCATGTATGGGCTGTGATTGATCTCCAGGTATGAGATCAGCATGCATTTGACACACTCGTTTTTGACAATGTGGTTTTTTGATGACATCGATTGGTAAATAGACATTGTCTTAGTGTCTGGTAGAATTCTATGTGATCCCTCAGTAGTTATGCACTGCCTGAAAAAATCCAAGTACGATCTTAATTTGCTTCGAGGATTCTGTTTCCATTTGCTCACCCCTTAAAAAGCACTGTTAACAAGAGAATCATGACTCTATTTAAGGAGTAATGATAACCAATTTAATATTTCAATAGAAGATGAATCTGGGATCTCATCAATGTGGGTATAGTAGGAATATAGAAGGAAACCTAGCCATGTCTTCTCATCTAGTGTGCCTCATCTTGAGACTCCCCCAAATATTACATTAGGGTTCCAACCAATGTTTAATGCTTCTTAGTCTACTTCTCCTGATGATGCACAGATACTAGAAGAGCAAAAGTATTTTTAGTTTTTTCTATTGGCATACAATTTTCACTTCCTGTCAAGCATCTTTCTGATGACATCCATTATTTCATTTGACAAAAAAGGATTCCACTCATTTCTCTTTAGGAATGATAGCTGATATATATATAAATGCTTCTCAGGTGTAAAGTACACAAATCACTTTTATCCCATGTCAATTTCAGAATTTTCTTTAACTTTATCACCACCACCCTTTGTCCCTCTCTTTATGGTACATCTGTCTTAAAGTTCAATGTGAAAATGCTTGTTTTCATGCTTTTTACCACATGTACCAATGGGAACCTTACATAATGTTTCATAACTCCAACAATCAATTAATTTTGCAGTAATAAGAGTAGAAGAAGCAGAAGCAGAAGCAGAAGAAGAAGAAGAAGAAGAAGAAGAAGAAGAAGCAGAAGAAGAAGAAGAAGAAGAAGAAGAAGAAGAAGAAGAAGAAGAAGAAGAAGAAGAAGAAGAAGAAGAAGAAGAAGAAGAAGAAGTATATCATTTAATTGGCTTCATAACATCAAAGAGTGAGCCTGGACTTACTGATAGAGAGCTGGCCTCAGAGTCAACAAGACCAAGGTTTAAGTTCTAACTCTGATATAGATACTGTCTTTATGACTCTTTTTCTATGTATTTTTCATTCTTGAACTTTGTCAGTAGTGGTAAATAAAAGAAATATATGCAAAAGCCTGCCTTAAGAGATGTCAGTCAAGCAAGGACCTCTCTAGCTAGGAGTATTATCCTTGTGTGCTCTGTATCAGAAAACTGACTTTGAATTTCATAGAAGGGAAGTTGATATTGAGTCTAAGGGAGATATCAATTAAGAATAGGGTAGTTGATAGCTACTCCCACCCTGAATCTACCTGAGTTTAAAGATGATTCATTGACTTGAATCCCCTACCCCAATATTTGGCAAAGCAAATACAAATGCTAACTGCTTCCCGTGTTTATTTTTTAACCTTTCTATACAATTCAAAATGACACATTTGACCAGTCAATTTTCAATGTTTCTTATAAATGGGATGTCTAGATTCCCTAGATTCAAAGGCATGCAAATAGAACCACTTCTTTCCTCCATACCATCCCTGTTTCAAATACTTTGTGGAGAGGCATACCCTGAGCTCACAGAGACTACGGTGTTATATCAGCCTTGTCATTAACTTACTTAATAAGCAAATGAATTAACCTGTCTGACATTCAGTTTCCCCATTAATACAATGAACGGAATATACTTGACATGCCCGTCAAGGACCTCTCTATTATATAGTAGCATATACTAATAATGTTAATAATAATAGTAATAATAATAACAATAGCAACATAGGTAATGTGTAACTCCAAGGAAGCATTTGTACTCTGGTCCTTTTAACTTCGAATACAACACTTTTCACTATGTCACTTGATTTTAGAAAACCAAACAGAAATCTTGATACGTCCAATTTTGAAGATAATATTTTGATTGTGAGAAGATGGAGATCCTGCATCTCTCTGTCAGAAGGGGCTGGTGTCAAGAGAAGATGGTGTCAAAGCAAAATGACTATTGACAAAAGGATAAACCCAAGCTTTGGACTTACTTGGCAGAAGATATGGACCTGGAAGGCATTGTTTGGATAATGTAGAGGAGAGATGAAATATAAAACACTTATCTCAGTCCCTACAAATGTTTTGTGCTTTCATGGTTTGAAATCTCTTCTTCATTGCAAGGATATTACAAAATTAACATAAGTTATTGGATCCTTTTTTTTTAAAGTTTTTGTATTAATTATTCTTGTGGGTGCCTTTAAAATAAGCATTCCTTTTGTGTGAGGAAAATCAATAGCTGTCCATCCATCCCTGAGTGACCTTACAAATTAAGTATTATTTTTTACTCTTATTATTGGGGAGACCCTATACATGAACCACATTAAGTTTTATATATTTTTTTCTCCCAAGGATTTTAGGGCATTGATATAATTAGTCCAAGAATGTGAGGAAAAGAGAATGACCATTTTTAAGTTGACAAACTTCCCAGTGATTGAAATCATTCACCACATGTGAGTGCAGCAACTGAACCTAGTGACCCAAAACAGTTGTTTCTTTTCATTAGAAATAAAGGCACTATAGTTTAATTAAAAGAGCTTGGCATTGTAAATCCTAAAATCTGGATTTGTGTTTCAGTTCTGCACATAAATAGATGCTTAATATTTTATTATAAACTTCTAGATTTAGAGTTGAGGGATTTATTTTATTATAAACTTCTAGATTTAGAGTTATGAGAGATTTTATAGTTTATCTTATCTAATATTCCCCCTCCTTTTTTAGATGTTGGAATGGGGAGGTCCAGAGAGCCAAGTGTCTTTTCCAATGTCAGACAAGAAGTGCATCTCCTCATTAAGCTATGCCACTGCTAAGTTACCACACCCCTGCTTTCTAATTCTAGCTCCCCTCATTGCCTTGTTGTGTTCCAATCCTAAAACGCAAGTTCTTTGAAGATACTGGTTTTTTTTTGCTTATATTTCTAGCCCCAAAATTTAATTCAGCATATGGTTCATAGTAAATGCTTAATAAATGTGCTTTTATTCATTCATTTCTTGCTCATTCTTGACCAGTGTTTCTTCATATGTAATCAAAAGGGTTATAATAGATGCTTTCTAAAATCTTTCTATTCTTTTCAGTTCTATTCCATTCTACTCTATTGTCTCATACTCTGCCTTATGAGTAAAGACCAAGGAAAGAAGTTAGGCAAACATAGACATTTAGGAGAGGGAAATCTAATTTTCCATTTTTTTCCCTTTAGACAAGAACTACAGATATATATTTTATTCCCTTATATAGCTTCAAATAATGTACTCTAAAAATGCACATAGAAGTATGTTGAATGATTTTGCATTTAAGCACATATTATGACCAGATTGTAACAATATGCACAAATAAATTTATTTTTTTTTAAAAACAAATTAATTCAGTTGTCATATACTTATATGTGTATATAATTTTCCCCTCATAAAATAAACTCTCCCAGAGGAGAGATTATTTATTTTTGTCTTTTTTATTCTTTCACCTAACACAGTACTTAGCACATAATAGATGATAACTAAATGCTTGTTCTTTGATTATGAAAAGAACAATGCAGAACCCAGGTGAATTCAAATAACCAGCATTGATTGTATTCAATGATTCCCAATATTATTTGGTGTCTTTTTCAGGGGAACTCGTGTTATGTTATTGCTTCAATCAAACAAGTTAATCTTGGTTGACTAATGTGAAGAAAATTCAGAAAGCAAAATGTTCAGCTCACCACTCTTGCCAAAGATAATGGATGTATAACAAAACAAACTTTACAAGTATCACCACCATCAACAGATTGTCTGATGCTCTGATAATGGGGAAGAGAATCAGCAGTTATTAATCACATACTATGTGGCAGCAACTATGCTAAACACTTCACAAATATTATTATTTTGTTTGCTCCTCACAACTCTATGAGGTAGGTTCCTTTATGATTCCCATTCTTACAGTTGAGGAAACTGTGCCAAACAGAGGTTAAGGGACTTAGGCAGGATAAATAACTGGTAAGAATCTGCAGCTGGATTTGAACACAGATCTTCCTGACTCCAGGACTAGCTCTCTATTCACTGAGCCACATCGCTATGATTTCACCAGTGTAGGAAATTACCACTACAGAAGTTGACATTTCTCCTACTCTTACAGATTAACAAATAATTTATAACTTTTGATCATCTTGCTTAGGTCAGTGAGATGTTAAATAACTTGCCTGAGGTCACACAGCCAGCATGTGGCAGAGGTGGAATTTAAACTCCGGTCTTCCCAAATTTGAGACCAGTTCTCTATCTGCCATGTTATTTGAAGATAATGATTTTTGTGAGGAGTTAAAAAAAAAAAACCACTGGTGAACTTGTCTCTGGCAATACCTCTATTTGATTAAGCACCCAGTCAGAAAGGTACACTATTCTTATGCATCTAAGAAATAGGTGGGATGACAGAGAATTGTGCTCAAAACCATCTTATAGATTTGCTTGCCATTGAGGAGAGCGGAGTAAGTGATACTTCATATTCTGATACCAGAAAAAGGCAAGGTAATCTAGGGAAAATCTGAAACACCAAAAGCTTATATGGTAGACGTATAAATCAATATGAAATGGACTGAAGAGATAAATGTGTTATGTTGTAATATTTTATCAGATCAAAATTACAAACAGATCTTACTATTTATTAAGGGACAGCTAGGTGGCACAGTGGATAGAGCAGTGGGGCTGGAGTCAGGAAGACCTGAGTTCAAATCTGACCTCAAGTACTTATTAGTGCATAATAAGTAAAAGTAATGCTCAATACAGATATGCTAAGAGGCCCTGGGAACCTGTCAAAAAGAGATTACAGGGAACTCATGTGTTAGCACTGGATGTGGGACAAGACACTGACAAATTATATATACCTACTTCTGGGTTCAAGGGTGAAGAGGAGCACTTTCAGTCAAGAGGGAGTCCTGAGGAGATCACTTTAGGTCACAAAAGATAAGGGACCCTGAGAAACTGTTTGCTTCTTAGCCCTGAAGGAGCAGGGACCATGAGGAATGGTATGGATTGCCATTTCAAGTGATCAAGACCCCTTCCTGAATAAGGACCAGAACTCAGTGACAGAGGTCAGTGACCCAGCCCTCTCCAGATCACACTGCCTTGAAGACTCTGAAAACTTCCAAACTCCCAGAACTAACTCTGAAAATGGAAGTATGAAAAATACTGAAACTTGAGGCAATGATCCCCTAGCACCCCATGCCAAGACAAAGATTAACTTTAATATAAATTTTAACATCAAGAAATAGGATGGAAAAATGAACAAACAAGAACAACAACAACAAGAACCTGATCATAAAAATCTACTATGGCTACAGAAAGGATCAAGAGACAAACTCAAGAGATGCCAATGGAGTCAAAACATCTACAAACAAATCATTAAAGAGAAAACGTGAATTGGACAGGAGCACAAAAATAATTCTTAGGAGAGCTAAAAATTATTTTCAAATCAAATAATGATAGAGAAAAATAGGTTTAAAATGAAATCAAGGAAGAAGAATATGAAAACACAAATAACAGTTTTATTAAAGAGGCACAAAAATGTGAAGAAAATAGTACCTTAAAAAAGGAATTGGCCAAATGGGGGTGGGAAAAAGTTACAAAAGCTCACAGAAGAAAATAATTCCTTAAAAAATTAAAACTGAGCAAGTGGACACTAGTTACTACAGGAGACATTAAGAAACAGTGACAAAATTCAAAAGAATGAAAAAAATATAGAAGAAAATATGAAATAACCACATTGGAAAAATAATTGCCCTGGAAAATAGATTGAGGAGAGACAATATAAGAAGTATTGGACTACTTAAAAGCCATATTTAAAAAAAAAAGGGCCTACACATCATCTTTCAAGAAATTATCGAGGAAAACTGCTCTGATGCCCTAGAATCAGATGATAAAATACACATTGAAAGGAAACATAGATCACCACTTCAAATAAATGCCGAAATTAAAACTCTATGGCCAAAGTCTAGAACTCCCAGGTCGAAGAGAAAGTTTTGCAAGCATCAAGAAGGAAAACATTCAAATACTGTAGAGCCATTGTAAGGATCACACTATGTAGCAACTACCACTTAAAAAGAAGACTTGGACTATGAAATTCTGAAAGGCAGAAGAGTCCAGGTTACAACCAAGAGTAACTTACCGAGCAAAACTGAGTATATTCCTTCAAGGGAAAACATGGATATTTAATGACATAAATGACTTTTCAAGCATTCCTGATGAAAGGATCAGATCTGAATAGAACATTTAACTCTCAAAAACAAGACTTGAAAAAAGAATAAAAATGTAAAAATGAAAGAGAAATCATAAAGGACTCAATAAGATTAAGTTATTGACCTCTTTATAAGGAAAGATGATACATGTAACTTCTAAAAACTGTATCATCAATAAGGCAGTAAGAAGGATTCTACATAGAAAGAGGGTAAAAGGGTGAGTCAATTATGTTAAGATTACGTAAAAAATAATGGACAGATGTGAAAAAGATGCCCTGGGATAAGAGAGAAAGGAGAAAAAGAATGGGGAAAATTATTTCATATGAAAGAGATGAGAAAGGAAAAGTTTTTATAGTGAAGGGGAAAATTATGAGAAGGTTTGGGAAATATTCAAAACTCACTCACATCTAAATTGCTTCACAGAGTGAAACAGACACAGACACAGACCCACACACAGACACAGACACACACACACACACCCCTTGAATTATTAACAGAAATCTATGTTATCCAACAGAGAATTAGAGGGTGAAGGGCATAAAAAAAAACCAGGTGTGATAAAAGAAGTGAGGGCAGATAAATAAAGATAGTGGTCAGAAGCAAAACGGACTTTAGAGGAGGGACAGGAGAAAAGGAGAGAAGGATAAATAGAGGAAAATAGGATAAAGGGAAATGTGTAGTTAATAATCATAAATGAATTTGAATGGGTTGAATTCATCCATAAAACTAAAGCAGAAAGGACAATAGATAAACCACAATGCAACAATCAGTTGTTTACAATAAACACACTTGAAACAGAGGCACACAGAGATTTAAAATAAGGTGCTAAAGCCCAATATATTATGTTTCAACTGAAGTTAATAAACAAAACAAAACCAGGCTTAGCAATTATGATCTTGGATAAAGGAAAAGCAAAAATAGACCTAATTAAAAGGGATAAGCAAGGAAATTACATTTTCCTAAAACGAATAAAACAACCAATGAAGTAGCATCAGTACTAAACATATATACAACACATGCTATAGCATTCAATTTCTTAAAGTCAAAGTTAAGTTAATTATATGAGCAAATACACAATAAGCCTGTATTACTGGGGGGACCTTAAATTTCCCTTCTCACAGATAGAGAAATTTAACCATAAAATAAATAGGGTAGGCAGTAAGGAGATAAATAGCATCTTAGAAAAGTTAGATGTAATAGACTTCTGCAGAAATCTGAATGGGAATAGAAAGGAGCATATTTTTTTTTTCAACTGTACATGACACCTTCCAAAAATTTGACACTGAAAACCCTCAAAACCAAACCCAGAAATGCACCCATTTCAGATTATAATGCAATAAAAAATGCATTCCATAAAGGAATTTGAAAACATAGATTAAAATTAATTTGAAACTAAGTAATCTAATCATAAAAAATGAATAGCTCAAAGAAAAAATCAGAGAAATAATCAATAATTTCATTAAATAGAACGACAACAATGTGATAACATTCCAAAATTTGTGGAAGGCAGCCAAAGTAGTACTTAGAGGAAATTTTACATCTTTAGTGTGTGCATCAATGAAAGAGAAAAAGAACAAACCAGTGAGTTAGGCATACAACTAAAAGAAAGAGAAGTTAACAAATTTAAAATCCACCTTTAAACACCAAAATGAAAATCTTGATAATAAAAGGAAAGATTAATGAAATTGAATGTTAAAAAATGAACTAATGAATAAAAGAAGGAGCTAGTTAAAAAAAACTATAAAGCAGACAAACTGTCGGTTAATTTGATTTTTTTAAAGAGGAACCAAGATGGCAGTGTAAGAGGAACTCATTTGAACTCTCTCAAATTCTCCTCCAAACAGCCTTAAAAACAATACCTCAAATTGAATATTGGAGTGACACAACCAAAAAAAATAAGTTAGGGGTGGAACAGATTTCCAGACTAAGACAACTTAGTCAGTCAGTAAGAAAAGTCTGTTTCATCAGTGTGCTGGTGGGCAGAAGAAGCAAAATGCAGGCAGTAGAGGCTGTGCCTTGGAAATGGCTGCATGAGTACAGCAGTAGCTTTGGGAGTTCTCAGCACATAGACAGTAAAGTGGTCTGACAAGTGGTCAAATGATGACTATAAAAGAAACTTTTCTGGCATTGAGTTCAGGAACCTCTTGCATTGCCCATATATAGTTCTCGGTCACAGTCTCAAGGCAAAAAGGAACAGTAGCACACTGGTGTTCATGGCCCCATGTGAGCAGGAGGCTTGGTTATACTTTCAGGGCAGTGAAGAGTGCTTGTGGTCACTCACTGCAGAGGAGGGGCTCTTGTCTCAGGACCTGAGTAGAGAGGAAAACCATCACTTGCCTGCGTTGCTTTTACAATTCGAGAAGGAACAAGAGCAGGTGTTACCACAGGGGAGCAGGAGACCTGGTATCAAATTTGGGAAGTAGAATGGTGCTTGTGGAGCTTGCTGTGCAGAGCACTGGCCAAGAGAACAGTGACTACACCTCTTCTTGGATCAAACCAAATTCAAAGAACTTAGAAGAACTGAAAACTTTCCCACCCCTAGAACTAGCTCTGAAAACACAAGCACAAAAAACCTGAAGCTTGGAATTGTACCCTCTCAAACCCAGGAACAGAGCTCAAATTTAATGTAAAGATAAAAGTAGAAAAATAGCCTGGAAAAATGAGCAAATGACTATAACAAAAAATCCTCACAATAAAAAGTTACTATGGAAACAGGGAAGATTAAAGCACAAACACAGAAGCAGGCAATGAAATCAAAGCAGTCACATCGAAAGACAGAAATAAAAAGGTGAATTGGACACAAGCACAAAAAGAATTCCTGGAAGAGATCAAAAAGAATTTTAAAAATCAAATAAGAGAGGTAAAAGAAAAAAAATTGTGGAAAAGGAATGAGTGTGATACATGAAAATTATAAAAAGAGAGTCACATCTTGGTCAAAAGAGGCATAAAAATAATGAAAGAAATAAAATTTTCAAAAACAGAATTGGCCAAATGGTAAAAAAAAAAAAAAGGCACAAAAACACGTTGAACATTAGAATACTTTACAAAGCAGAATTGGTCAAATGAAAAAAGAGATACAAAAATTCACTGATAAAAATAACTATTTAAAAATTACAGTTGGCAAGAGGAAGCTAATGACTCCAAGAGACATTGAGAAACAGTAAAACAAAATCAAAAGAAAAAATGAAAATAAGAAAATGTGAAATATCTCATTGGAAAAATAACTGACTTAGAAAATAGTTCAAGGAGAAATATTTTAGAAATTTTTAGATTACTTGAAAGTCATAAACAAGAAATTGTGAAGGAAAATTGCCCTGATATTCCTGGAACCAGCAAGTAAAATAGAAATTCAAAGAATCCATTGATGATCTCCTGAAAGAGATCCCAAAATGAAAATTTCCAAGAAAATTAAATCTGAATTCCAGAGTTCTAGGTCAAGGAGAAAATTTCACAAAGAGCCAGAGAGAATAAAGTAAAATATCATGGATACATAGTCAGGATTCTTTATTAAAGGATCATAGGATTTGGAATACAGTATTCTGAGAGGCAAAGGAACTAGAATTAAAACCAAGAATCATCAGCCAAGAAAACCTGATTATAATCATTTGGGGAGAAAATGAACCTTGAATCAAATAGAAAATTTTCAAGCATTCCTGATGAATAGAGCTGACTAAAAATTTGTTTTTCAAATACAAGATCAGAGAAGCATAAAAACATAAACATCAAAGACAAAGCAAGACTTTTCCAAAAGACTTCATTAACTTCATTAGTTCTCATCAGATACACCTTATTGATCTATTCATTTCTCACATTCCATTTTTTTCCTCTTCTCTATTCCTCATCTTTAATGGGGAAAGGTGAAGGAAAAAAAAATAACCTATCATCTCTGTGGTCATTACCTTCTTAATATTTCATAGTCATTGTCAATAATTTTAGGATCCTTCTGGCAAGGCCATTCATGCCCACACAAACAACCAAAAGGGGATAGTTTCTTATTTTGATAATTACTGGAAGAGTTTCTCTTATATACTGAATACATGCCCCAGGATGACAGCAGAACTTCACATTGTTGTTACCCAATTGATAAATAGCTGCCTGTAGAAAACCTGACCAATGATCCAACAACTATTATTCTTCTTTGCTCCTTCCTCCAATCCTTTTTAAATATCTTTTGTGGCTCTACTCTTTCATTCTTTGGAGGAGAAGCAGTGTCTTCTACCTTAAAACATCTCACTTCTTCCTCTTCAGGAAGAAGCCAAATCTATATTTAATCTCTCATTGTATATCTCTCTTCTTACTGATAATCTGTGAATAGTTCCCAAGGATTAATCTTGATTTATTTGCTAAAATAGACCACAGTAGTAATAGACATACACAATTATTTGCTGGGGAAAATGGAAGAGTTCAGTTCACAAACTTGTATTAAACATCTGCTTCTCATAAGTGAAAGACATGGCACACTGGTTAGATCATTATGAGGAATACATTTAAGGAGAAGTCTGACTGACTTTAGAGTCCAGTACAATGGAGCTTAAATCTTGTCTCTGATACACACACACACTAGTTGTATGATCTTGGAAATTTTTTTAAAAAAATGATTAGCTTGTTAGTGGTGTTGAAGATTTTGAAAATCCTTCTTCTATGTTATCACATTAGATCCTCACAACGGACTTGTGAGACAGGTGCTAATATGCTCTCCATTTTGCAGATGAGGAAACTGAGTCTATGAGAGGTGAAATGATTTGCCCAGGGCCCCACAGCTAAGTGAGTATCTGATGGCAGATTCAAACTCAGGTTTTCCTGACTTCAGATCCAGCACTCTATATGCAATGCTAACCAACTTCACCATGGCTCTTCTCAGTGACCTTGGGACTAAATGTTCCATTATGAATGAAATAAAAGATCTGGATTAAAAAATATAACAGAACAAAACAAAAGTTCACAAGATATTATGCCAGATAGTGAAGAAAAAAATTGAAAGAAACAGAGGGAGTGAGAGAAACAGAAACAGAAAATCCTGTTTTCAAGAATTTTTTTACATTGTATTTACACAGATAAACAAATGCAAAATATTTACAAAGTTATACAATTCTACAAAGTAATTTCAAGGAGCAAACACTAAGGAGGGGGAGGGGGAGTCAGAGAAGGTCTTAAACCTGAGTTAGCACCTGAACTGTGCTTCAAAGACAGAAATTTTGAGAGGTTGATGTGGGTAGGAAGTACACTCATCAGATATATTCTTATTCACGAGAATTTTTGACATTTCTTAATTTTTTGCATTATTCTTGACCTTAAGATGATCTACAGTGTTTACTGATGCAGATAGTCTCCATGGCAATTCTCCCAAAGGCCACATCCAAGTAGAGGAAATAGAAGGTTTGTGTATCTTCACATTTAAATTGTGTATTTTGTGTATGTATCCACATAGACTATGCATCTAATGCTCAACTGCTTAAAAGCTAAAATATTGTATAAGATAAATGATACCTGAGTTTTTATTGTTGCGGTTATTTATTTATTAATTTTTATTTGGGAATTCATTTTACCAAAAAGACTTCAATTGATCAAGAGGTATGGGAGGAGATAATGAAATCTAAAGGTTAGATGCAGAGAGTTAAATAAACCTAAAATCTTTACTAGTTCAAGTTATTTTTGACTTGGGAGGACATTCTAGTGTTGGAAACAACTTTTTCCAGGTTGTAGATAGAGTACTAGGCTTGGAGTCAGAAAGACTTTGATTTAAATTCTATCTTTGTTACTTAGTAGAAGGAATAGTATTGCTGTATGCAAGTACTTTTCTCTCTCAGGTTCAATTTTCTTCATCTTCATCTCAGATTGTTTGAATTTCTTCTTTCTTTCCAAGCAAGTGTCAGCTTCTACAGAGTGTCCTTTTTGTTTGCCAATCATCCTGTATTTATGTATAGCACTCCTTCTGTGCTGCCCCCACAAATTCCATTATCTTTGCTGAGAAGGGTTTAAAGAAGAGAGCCAACTATTTCTCTCTTCAAAATTCTAAAGGTAGCTAAGAAGATTCATCCTGCCTAGTTACCCATTATCACTGATAAGTTCTAATATGGTATGTCCCATAATATTGACTCCTCCTGTTGATATCAATTAGCCAGTCATAGGTATTTAGCTTTTAGAAAGTCACGTTTACCAATGTGGTACAGTGACAACAATTGGTACTAAAATATTTTCCCTGACCACAACATTCTGAATCTCTCTCTCTCTCTGTCTTTCTCTGTCTCTGTCTCTGTCTCTGTCTCTGTCTCTCTCTCTCTCTCTCTTTGTGTGTGTGTCTCTCTCTGTCTCTCTGTCTCTCTCTCTTTGTGTCTCTGTGTCTCTCTCTCTCTCTCTGTCTCTGTCTCTCTCTCTCTCTGTCTCTGTCTCTCTCTCTCTCACACACACACACACACACACACACACAAAACCATGGGGAGAGTTTAGAGAACACTTGTGGTAAAAGTGTAACTCATGGTTTCTGCTTTCTAGAATTCCTTTTCTTCATTTGTGAAGTAATTAGTTTAATTTTAATGTGTGTAACTCTCTGCTGAACTCTAAAGGTCAATACATTTAAAAGTCCTGAAGCTATCTTTTCTTAATATATCTAGTTTGTTCTTGGTTTTTTATACACATTCCATTGTTGCACATTATTTTTCCAGGGACACTGCTAAAATACTGTTGGGAAATCCACATCTTTGGAGGATTTAAAGAGAGGTTCTTTTGCTCTCCCTGCAACAGATTATCTCTCAATGGGTTGGCTGGAGGTATTCTACAATTTGACCAGCCTACTATTGGAATGCCAGACTCCAAACTGTGTTATCCAAGCCTCAAGGACTATGACTGATTATCTTTCATGAGCCATATGATATTTTTTGTATGACATCTCCTGTTTATATTCCATGATTCAAGTTCTTAATAGGGTCATAAGACCATAGATTGGAACTGGAAATGTCTTTAAAGGCTATGTAATCCAACCCCTAACTTTAAAGAAGAAGAAATTGAGCTTAAGACAGTTTAAGTCACTTTCTAAGAATCATATATATCATAAGGACCTAAGAGGATTTGAACACAGATCTTTCTGAATCCAAGCTCAGCACTATATTTATATATCTCTCAGATTGATTAATGATTGTTTCATGCCTATATTTCATCTTTCTTTGATCAATTGATTCGATGGGTGTATCTAGGAAATGTTACCACCTAGGTTTTACTTTGAATGAATTTGAAATTGCATGAAAGTTGTGTTCTACTTGATAAAAGCATATGGGGAATAGAGATTCTTGTTGGTTACATTAATTGCTAGTGAGGTGTTTTTGATACTCCGTTATATGTACATACATTTATTTATGTATAGTTATAGATGTACCAACCATAATAGAACATAAACTAGTAAAGGATAGCAAAAAAAAGTGTTTTTTTTTTAATTACTCAGGCTTAGAGCAGTCCCAGACAATAGCAAAATGCTTAATATTTCCTGTTTCTGTTTGTGGTACTCCATGAGACAATGTATATAAAGTGTACTGCAAACTAGATAGCAGTGTATCTATAGTATGTTAGAAATTGGAAAGTGATATGTAAGGATCAACTATTACTGATTGTTATTTGAGGGGAAAAAAATAAGCTGTTGCTACACATTATATTTATTTGAACCAAGAGTTGAAATAAAAGCTACTGGACCTGAGAGTCACCACCTCATATTATTCCTAATCCATAGGGTAGAAGTTAACATTCTTCCAAACTCAGGTGGAATAAGGGTATTGGTAGAAAAAATATCTTATTAAATCAGTATAACACATTGTGCTTGTCTACATGCATGAACTGGTTCTGAAGGAAAGAGATTGAATTCAATCAAGCAGCTATTTTGAAAACAACTGGTTGAATTTGATCAAATAGAGATTTATTTTTGAATTCCATCATTCAATAGTTCAATTTTTTTTTCAAGAAATCCTGACTACAAATCACAGCTTTAATCCATGTCTAAATTTGAGTTTGGAATATTCACTTTAGTGCTATTTAAAAATCAACAATGAAATAAGATCAAGGACATCAAATGTATTTATTGCTTACCATAAAAATGACACACCATAAAAGTTATGGAATATATTTAAAAAGAAGCATATTTATCATAACAATTAAAATATCAAAAGCTTAATAACTAATGAACCAAGAGAGAACTTTGTTTTCCAATAACTTTGGTGATAAAAGATAATTCTTGACAACAATGTTTTTCACAAGCTTCCTTATTACCCTGGTACCAATTTGTTGTACTTGGCAAACAATGATAAATACATTCCATTGTATGAGAGTAGCCCACATACGTATTTTGCAATCTTCTTGAGAAATTACAGCCAAGTCTAATTAAATGTTTCTAATTAAAATTGTGTAGATAGGGATGGAATTAATGGCTTAGTTTGTACTATTTGTTTATTTCATTGTCAAGTGTACTGGATATAATTACAATGTCAAGAAAAAAAATTCATCAAAATTATTTTCAACCATGGTGATTCCTTGCTAAATCAATTCATTTCAGAATTTTAATTTGTCCATATTTAAAGGCTAACAAAATTATCTAAATGTAAGCCATTGACCTGTTAGTGGTACATGTGTGTGCATAGTCACATATGTGCAAGTACATATATAACACATGCACCTACATAATATACAACACATGAAATAATTTTGTGTTTATGAATACACATATATGTATGTGCATATATACATAAGCATGCAGGTATATGTTTGTGTGAATCTTTAAATACATTTCATAATGTTTAACAACGGAATCCATGTATCAAGCAAAATAAAATTTAAGCTACAATTAAGGATTCAAAATATATTTAATGTAATATTGTAGGAGGGAAGCATAGTGCCTCAACCTATAGGACATATATTAATATGCACATATAAAACCATCAGGTCAAGAGCTTATATTTAGACATTTTTGTTACATGTATATGTATGTATATATTCATGTATACATACGTCTCAAAATCATCAAAATATTCTGTGATTATTAGTAAGGGAACACATTGAACAAAATAAAAGTTGAATTTTAATTAAATATTAAAATGTATTTGGTATAATATTCATGGAAAGGAAGCATAATGCCTTAATCTACTTAATTCACCAGAAGATATGAGGAAAATTGATCATAACTAAAGCCAAAAAGGTGACCAGAAGTCACAAAAATACCATGTAACTTACTGCAATGAATTGTGATTTTTCTCATCATTGTGCATGGTTTTCATACACACATTTATCTGGGACAAGGGAATCTAAATTCTTTAAAATTGTAATCTCACCAGGTAACCCAGGGTGAGCATTAAAATAGGATAAAATAAGTGCAGCAGGGATAACTAGGTGGCACAATGGATAAAGAACCAGACCTCAAGTCAGGAGGACCTGAGTTCAAATCTAACCTCAGACCAAACACTTGACACTTACTAGCTGTGTGACCCTGGGCAAGTCACTTAATCCCAATTGCCTAACATAAATAAATAAATAAATAAAATAAAATAAAATAAGTGCAGCCTTGTTATATGAACTTCATTTCACTGAATGCCTTAGGGCCAATGCCTTAGGGCCAATGTTGAAACTGATTATGAAATAGTTTTCAAAGGGAATAAACACACACACACAAATGTATGTCTATATATACAGACACATATGAATTATGATTTTTTTGACATTGTGCATAGCTTATATTATACACACAATACATGTATGTATATATATCCACATATGTATATTCATATATACGCATGTGTATATCCATATATATGGTATATGTGTGTACACAAAAACTATACAATGACAAGAAAAACTACAATTCATATATATACATATATATATATATTCCTTTTAAAACTATTTCATAATCATAACTATTTCAACATTTGGCCTAAGGTATTAAGGGGATCAGTGAAAGGAACTCCACATAGTAAGCCTGCATTTATTTTATCCTTCTTTAATGCTGTCCCTGGATTACCTGGTAAGATTACAACTTTATAGATGTTAGATTCCTGATTTCCAGATAAATGTAGGACACCAGAGCAAGCCAAGCAGCTTTTGCTCACAGCTGTGACAAGAGAATCATGGTCACAGCTAGCCATAACAGGAGTTCATTTACTGACAATACTAGAGAGATTAATTCTGCCAAGTCAGAACAATAACCCACCACTAAAGTACAAGATGACGAGTTGAACAATTTTCTTTGGAGGCTGGAAGATAATCATGTTCCCTTGGGAAGCTTTTCTTTTTGGTTTTCCCACCTCTTAGGAACATGTAATGACACATGGTTAACACAATTCTTTCCCTCTGACTGTGAGGTATCTTGGCATCTTTCTCTCAAACTTGAACACTTCCCTGTGGTCTCAAGCAGGTGCTCAGGGCTCAGCTGTCACTCATGGAGTCCAGTGCAAAGAAATACTTTATGTAATATATAATGACACAGTGATTGAAAGAATTCCTCTGGTGTTGAGAGTGCAGATACATAACACTAAAACTTTTTTAACCAATCAATCAACAAGTGGAAATTAAGCAGTTGCTATGTACCAGGTAATGTGCTAATCCCTGAGGATGCAAAGAAAAGCAAAAACACAGTCCCTACACTCAAGTAGCTAATATTTTTAGAGCAGACACAACGTACAAACAACATTTACATAAAAAAATACATACAGTGTAAAATTCAGGTGAATGCCTTTGCAGGAAGAGTGAGGAAGAAGGAGTAAGGAGGAAAACCTTGAATAAAGTAAGATTGGATCTGAGATTTGAAGGAAGCCAAGGCAGCAGGGGCAAGGAAGGAGACTATTCCAGACAAAGGGAACAGCAAATAAAAAAATAATAGAATAGGGAGACAGTGTCGTGTGTTAGGAATCATAACAAGGCCAGTCTTGCAGAAGATGAAGATTGTAGGGCACACTTGGAGGGTATGGAAAGGTAATATCAGAAAAGCAAGGAGGGGGAAAGTTGTGGAAGTCTTTACAATCTAAGGAGAGGATTTTATATTTTATCTTGGATGCAATAAGTAGCCACTGAAATGTGTGTGTGTGTGTGTGTGTGTGTGTGTGTGTGTGTGTGTGCGCGTTGCATAACATGGTCAAATCTGTATTTAGGAAAAAAATAATTTTGTCAGTTAAGTGGAATATAGAATTCAAGGGAGAAGAAACTTGAGGCAGGGAGATGACCAAGCAGAAGGCTATTTTAAGAAAAAAAAATGTTATAAATTTAGAAACAGAAAGAAACAGAAAGTAGATATTTAAGGTGAAGCATGTGGGCTCTCAAGGACGTCACCTAGGTTGTGTGACTAAAAGGATGCTGCTTCCTTTGATGGCAATATGACAGTAATATAGGGGAAAGATGACATATATTCAACATGTTGAATTGGAGATACTTTTTGGGACATCCAATTTGGAGAAGTCCAACAAACCATTGATGATACAAAACTAAATCAGGATAAAGAATGGGGCCGGATAAATAGATCTGAGAATTATCTATCTATGTATCTATCTATCTATGTATCTATCTATCTATCTATCTATCATCTATCTATCTATCTATCTATCTATCTATCTATCTATCTATCTATC
>NW_020954551.1:24780261-24785332 GCF_900497805.2 Vombatus ursinus | reverse complement strand
ATCTATCTATCTATCTATCTATCTATCTATCTATCTATCTATCTATCTATCTATCTACATTAAACCATGAAAGCTGATGAAATCATTAAAGGAGAAAACAAAAACTCTCATGAAGGACCCTTTAAAGAAACCCCATGGTTAGTGGCATGAAGATTTCACAAAGGAGACTGATAAGAAATGACCAGATAGATAGCAAGAAAGCCACAAAAGAGCACAAACCTAAGAAGGAGAAAGTATCCAGAAAAAGACAGTGATTGACAGCATCAAAGACTAGAGAGAGACAAACCCAAACCCAGCAAACCAGGAGCAGGCCTTGGTAGTCACTGAATCAGCAGTGGAAGCAGCTGTTTCCAGAGCTCTCAGCTTCCCATGTAGGAATAGAGCAGAGTGATATACATTTAGGAATTACAACTGTGAAAAAAAATGAAGCATGTATCTCTGATAATAGCCTCTTTTCTCAAAAATATAGAGAACTGAGTAAAATTTATAAAAAATAAGAGCCATTCCCCAATTGATAAATGATCAAAAGATATGAATAGATTTCAGATGAAGTAATCAAAGCTATCTATGAATATATTAAAAATGTTCTAAAATATTATTGATTGGAGAAATGCAAATTGAAATAATTCTGATGTACTACCTCATACCTATTAAGTTGGCTAATAGGACAGAAAATGAGAATGATGACTGTTGGAGGGGATATGGGAAAAAATGAAACTTTAATGCACCATTGGTGAAATTGTAAACTGATTCAACCAATCTGAAGCAATTTAGAACTATGCTCAAATGGGTATAAAACTATGTGTACTGTTTCTTGTTCTATATCCCCAAAGAAACTAAAAAAAAAGGAAAAGTACCTATGTGTATATAAATGCTTATAGCAGCTCTTTTTGGGTGGCAAAAATTGGAAATTGAGAGAATGCCCATCAATCAAGAAATGGCTGAACAAATTGTGGTATGTGATTATGATAGAATATTACTGTGTTATAAGAAATGAAGAGCAGAATGATATCAGAAAAACCTTGAAAGAATTACATGGTCTGAAGCAAAGTAGAATGTACTTTGTACAAAGTAACAGCAATATTGTAAGATGATAAGCTATGAAAAACTCAGCTATTCTCAGCAAAGATCCAAGACAACTATGAAGGACTTACAACTTATGATAAAAAATGCTCTCCATCCCTAGAGAAAGAACTGATGGTGTCTGAATACAGATTGAAGCACACTTTTTTAACTTTTTTTAAGGGGTTTTTATTTTGGTCTATATTTTCTTTCACAACATGACTAGTATGTTGACACATGCATAAGCTATATTAAATTGCTTGCTTTCTCAATGAAGGTAGGGTGGTAAGGGAAGAAGAGAGAGAATTTGGAACTCAAAGCTTGAAAAAAATCAATGTTAAAATTGTTTTTGCATGTAAATGTGGAAAATAAAATGCTAAATAATTTTAAAAGGCTACAGGGAAAGAGGATTGAGAAGAGGACATTAGATGTGGCTATTACAAGACCACTGTTAACTTCACACAAAACAATTTTCATTAGATGGGATCAGAAGCCAGATTGCAGAAGCCCAAGAATGGAGTCAGAATACAGGAAGTGGGGAAACCAATTGTAGTTTTTGAAAGGTATTTAGCCACAAATTGGAAGGAGAGACATAATATGACAGCTAGAGTTAAAAATAGGATCAAGTTAATTTTATTTTTCTTAATGGGGGGGAGATATAGACATATTTGTTGGTAGCTGGGAAGCAACAAGTAGGTAGTGAGTGACTGAATGAAGAGAGTTAGTGAGAGAGGGAAGTAATCTGCCTGAAAAGACAGGATAGAATAATACTAAGAGTTCATCTAAAAGTGTTTGCTTGGACGTGGAGAAGGAGAACATCATACTCTAGAGGACTGTGAAAGATGCTATAGTGGTGCAAGAAATTTGAGTGAGGTAAGATTAGGATGAGAAAAGAAGAGGAAGGTCTCAGAAAGTGGCCTCAAAATTGCATAGGTAAAGAAAGAAACTGAAAGGATGAAAAGAGGGGGTACTAGGAGAAGCTCAAGAAGGAAAAGTTTTGGAATAGTCACTGTAATGAATGGTATAGTGAATCAGTGAATGACCAATCAACATTATGTAACATAAATTGGTATTAGACATAATTATCATGGTTTTATGATTTTCTCCAGTTCTATTTATGAGATCATGCTAAGAAATCTGTCCCTTAACCCACTGTCTGTGAGGGCTAGATGTGTCCTTTCCAAGATAGGCTAAATCTGAGAAAGGGGAACATGCAAATTAGCATGTATGTATATGTAGACTTATAGTAGAAGCAAAGGCAGAAGATATTGGAAGTAAGCCAGGGTTCAAATTTAGCAAGACATGACATAGGATGGGGGTAAATGACTGGAGTGTTGGAATTAGGGTAAAGTTAAAGTGATTCATGGGAAGAGAGTGTGGTGCCTTGGAATAAGAAGTATGTGTGGAGGGGATTAGGCATTATGGTGAGAGGAAATAATTGGCTAATGGGTTGTGATACAGAGAGTGGACTGGTTAAGGCTTATGATCTAATAAATGAGTTCTAGAGATCAAAAGCGTGAAAGTAGACTCTCATAGTGATGGTAAAATCAAAGAGAATGATTATGTCTATATATCTGAGGGAATGGAAGTGTAGGTTATAGAACTGAGTAGATCGATGAACTTAGAAGATAGAGTATTTCAAGGATTATCAATATGTGTAGTTTAACTCCTCCAGTATGTAAGCAGTATACTGGGTAGAAATATTGTGTCACACACTGAATTCCTTGAGTACTGAGGAAAGTCATCTTGGGGGGATGGGAAGGCATAGATATCAATAGAGGTCAGCTACCAGAATCTTGATTGACAAGCATTTGGTATCATGTCCATGTTACTTAACAGTATTATATTGTGTTGTTTGTAACATGTCATTAACTTAATAGACAAGACTTACACAATTGCCTTGCAGCTCAATTAGGTTAAATGAATTGTTCATGGTCAAATAGAAAGTGTTAATGGCAGGATTTGGCCTCTAAAAACATGTAATGCATGAATATATAGTTCTATTGAAGTCTACATATACATACATGCTAATTTGCGCGTTCCCCCTTCTCAGATTTAGCCTATCTTGGAAAGGACACATCTAGCCCTCACAGACAGTGGGTTAAGGGACAGATTTCTTAGTGTGATCTTTGACACCAAAGATTTATGTCTTTGACATTTTATTTGCTTTAACTTTTTTTTCCTGATTTCATTTTAAACACCCTAGAGTTCAAGCTTACCTAGGACGGTATGATACTTAGACTAAACGTTCTTCAAATTATTTAACTGATTAATGAGAGTTGCCACCAATACAATTTGACCTTGGAGTTATGTTAGGGGTGGGGATGCTGTCTCTAGGGGACTGAGAGCATGGGATGGCTTTATTATGATCTTGGTGGTAGTACTCCAAGGTGCCAATAAGTCTACCAGATGTTAGCACTCACTATGGGAATAAGAGGTTTGGAATTGGGAGTCCATGATCTTAATCAAAGCAGGTCACTGATCAGTGGCTGTTTCTTTTTAAAAGAAAATTTAGGGGCAGCTTGGTGGTGTGGTGAATAGAGCACCAGCCCTGGAGTCAGGAGGACCTGAGTTCAAATCTGACCTCAGACACATGACACTCACTAGTTGTGTGACTCTGGACAAGTCACTCAACTCCAATTGCCTCACCAAAAGAAAAAAAAGAGAAAGATAATTTGCATCATGGAAATTTACTGGTTGTTCAACTTCCATATAGTCCTGCACTGAGGGTCACCTTCTAACAAAGGAAAAATAGTTAAGTAACCAAAAGAAATTAATACAGTGACCTCATTTCACTAAGTATTTTATATCATTCTTTTGAAGTCCGTTGACTTTCTGAACAAGGAAAGAAAGATCACACATATGCATTACAATTTATTCGACTAGACCTTTATTGGTTTTGCAATCACTCAGAATTTGACTTTCTCTCAGTGAATCCTTCATTTATGTTGTCCTAGAAATCATATATATTGCACATCTACATAGTGCTTTCTGTATCAGTTTGAGCAAATCTTCTTTTCTTTATGAATACCTTTTAGTTATAAAGTTGTAGAGCTGATCAGGAAATTCTCTGCACTAATGCAGATAAGCATCTACTTTACAATTCTGCATTATGGAGAATTGTCTGGTGGCATTTAGGGAAATTGACTTGTCCAGGATCACAAAAGCACTGCTTATCAGAGATGAGACTTGAATCAGGGTGTTCCTAACAATATGTATAGCTGTGAAGGCAATTATACAGGTAGGAGACACAGTACGTAGAACTCTCTGCCTGGAGTCAGGAAGACATGAGTTCAATTCCAACCTCAGATATTTACTGTCTATGTGACTCTGGGCAAACTCTCTGTGCCTCCATTTTATCAAATTAAAGTGGGAATAATAATAACCTCTACCTTCTAGGGTTATTGTGAAGAATAAATGAAGTAATATTTATAAAATCCTTAGCACAGTGTCTAGCACACAATAGTAGGCTCATAATAAATATTATTCTTTGGTATCCACTACTCTATGCTACTTTACAATTTTTCAATTTCTTACAAAAATAATAACCACTATGTTCCTATAGCATAGTTTGCTCAGTAATGATTAATTAATGCACTCACTTAGTTTCTAGGTCTTTCCTAATACAAAAATACTGGTATAAATAGTTTAACTTCTGTAAGACATTAGTTTTTATTTTTTGACCTATTTTGTGTCATGTACTGCAATTATTATTTATCTATGAACAATTTTGCAATATTTTTTGAATAATTCTAAATTGTTTTTGAAAATCCTTGAGCCAATTCAAACATATGGTTTGTTGTTTCTCTTCAACTGCCTCTGAATTACTGAATATTCCCATTTTGAGTTATATTCTCCAATGTGTAGAGTGCAACATGAAAGCTCATAATGTTTGAAATTGCACTTGTTATTATTAGTGATTTGCAGAATGTTTGCACGTCATAATTAGGGTTTTGCATTTCCCTTCCTTCCTTCCTTCCTTCCTTCCTTCCTTCCTTCCTTCCTTCCT
>NW_020954551.1:24778533-24780251 GCF_900497805.2 Vombatus ursinus | reverse complement strand
CCTTCCTTCCTTCCTTCCTTCCTTCCTTCCTTCCTTCCTTCCTTCCTTCCCTCCCTCTTCTACTGATCTATTATATTTTGTTACTAATTCCAAAAAAAGTTTAGGTGGCTATTTTTAACATATCTAAAATTCTTCCATGTAGTGTTCTTTGGATAGATGGAAAATAGATAAATAACATATTTATTAAATATTTATTATATGACAGGCACTGTGATAGTTAATCACTAGGGATACAAGTTTTATTACAAACTCCCATCTAGAAGCTTAGATTCTAATAGAGATGTGAAAATCCATAAAGCAGTGCTGGAAGTCCTGTGGGGGATATTTTGTATCAAGTGGCAATATTTGGGTAGTAGTATGGAGGTGTCTGGTTGAGGGCAAACTTTAGAGCTTGGGGACTCAGCCTCTTTTTTTCTAAATTAATTTTCTGATATTGTATAATACTTTAAAATGTCCTCATGGGAATTTAACTGATATAACATTAAATCTTTAACTAAATTTACCTAGAAACATCATTTTTATTATATTGATATGACATTTTCCATCATGAGTCTTTTGGAATTGTCTTGGATCATTGTATTGCTGAAAAGAGCTGTCAGTCATAGCTGATCATCATATAATGTTGCTATTACTATGTACAGTGTTCTCCTGACTCTGCTCACTTCCCTCAGCATCACTTCATGCAAGTCTTTCCAGGTTTTATTTCTGAAATCTATCTGCTCATCATTTATTATAGCACAAGAGTATTTCATTACATTCATACAGCACAACTTGTTCAGCCAGCCCCCAATTGATGGACATTCCCTCAATTGTCAATTTTTTGCCACCACAAAAGTGGTGCTATAAATCTTTTTGTACATGCAAGTCTTTTATGCCTTTTTATGACCTCTTTGGAATATAGATCTAGTAGAAAAACATTATTTTCAAAATCAGATGAGAATGGTACAGGATATATTGGGAAAAAAAGAAGTGAACAATGCAAGAAAATTATGAAAATACAATTAATATCTTGGTAAGAGAGGAACAAAAAATATTGAAGAAATTTATAGCTTAAAAATTGAATTAGTCAAATAGCAAAAGGGATCCAAAACTTCACTGATGAAAATAACTCCTCAAAAATCAGTAGGGGACAAATGGAAATAGAGGTACAAAAGTTTACTAAAAAAAAAATGCCTTAAAATTTAGAATTGGGAAGTGGAAGCTAATGACTCCATGAGAAATCAAGAAACAATAAAACAATGTCAAAAGAATGAAAAAAAAAGGAAAGAACATGTGAAATATCATATCAGAAAAAATGGCCTGGAAAATAGATCCATGAAAGATAACTTATGAATTGTTGCACTACCTGAAAATCATGATCTAAAATGAGTGTAGACATCATATTTTGAGAAATTATCAAGGGCAATTGCCCTGATATCTTAGATTCAATGGATAAAATAGATATTGGAAGAATTCACCAATTCCCTCCTGAAAGAGATCCCAAAATGAAAACTCCCAGAAATATTACAGCCAAATTCCAGAGCTTCCAGGTCAAAGTAGCCAGAAGGAAATAATTCAAAATCATAGTGTCATGGAGGATGGCACAAGATTTAATGGCTTCCAGGTCAAAGGAACAGAGGGCTTGAAATATGGTATACTGAAAGGCATAGGAGCTGGAATTAAAAGAGAGAGAGAGAGAGAGACAGAATAATCTACCCAACAAAACTGAGTATAATCTC
>NW_020954551.1:24698584-24778523 GCF_900497805.2 Vombatus ursinus | reverse complement strand
ATAAAAAAAATAAAAGAAAAAGTGTAAAAAGGTAAATATGAAAGAGAAATCATAAGAGAATTGATAATGTTAAACTCTTCACATTCCTATATGGGAAGATGATATATGCAACTCCTAAGAATTTTATGAGTATTATGGAAGTCAGAAAAGGTCTACGTAGACATAGGGCATGAATGTGAGTCACTTACATTGGGATGATCTCAAAAAAGGAAGTGGTGAGAAAGAGTGATGCACTTGGAGGAGGCAGAGGTAGAATGGGGAAATTTTCTCACAAAAAGAGGCACGCTAAGAAGAACTTTTACAATGGAGTGGGCAATGTAGGATGATGGCACGCAATGCTGATACTTTATCCTTTTCAGAACTGGTTCAAAGAAGTCAGAATAACATACAATCTCAGTTTGGTATAAAAATCTATTTTACCCAATAGGGAAATAAGAGGAGAAGGGAATAAGAGATATAGAGATGATGATAAAAGGGAAGGTGGATTAAGGGAGGCAGTGGTCAGAAGCAAAACAGACTTTTGAGTAAGGATAGGTTAAAAAGAGAGAGAAGGATAAACAAAAGAAAATAGGATGGAGTCAAATATACAGTATAATTGTGAATGTGAATGGGATGAGCTCACCCATAAAATGTAAGCACATAGCAGAATGGATCAGAAACCAGAATCTAATAATTTGTTTTTTACAAGAGACATACTTGAAACAGAAGGAAACACAGATTTAAAATAAAGGATTGGAGCAAAGTGTATTATGCTTCAGTTGAAGAAAAAAGACAGGGACAGCAATCATGGTCTCAGATAAAATAAAAGCAAAAATAGATTAAAAGATGCAATCAGGGTAACCACATTTTGTTAAAAGGTAGCATAGATAATGAAGTAATAAAAAAGTGCAATGATTTTCTCTGATAAAGCCCTTATCTATCAAATGTATAGGGAATGGAAACAAAATTATAAAAACAAACAAAAAAAGAAAACACCATTCCCTGATTGATAAATGGTCAAAGGCTATGAGTAGATAGTTTTCTGAAGAATAGATTGAAGCTATGTATAGGCATATGAAAAACGCTCTAAATTACTATTGATTGAAAATATGCAGATTAAAACAACTCTTAGGTACCATCTCATACTTACCAGTAATGACAAATTCTGGAACAGATTAGAAAAAACAGATGTCCTTATAAACTGTTTGTGTAGTTGTTAATTGGTTCTACCATTCAGTGGAAAAAATTTGGAACTTTGACAAAAAGACTATAAAACTGTGCATGCCCTTTAACCAGCAATGACACTATTATGTCTCTATCCCAAAGAGATCAAAGAAAAAGGAAAAAGAGCTATATGTTAAATGAATATTTATAGCCACTCTTTTTGGAGGGAAAAAAGATAGAAATTAAAGTGATGATCATTGATTGTAGAATGGCTGAACAAGTTGTGGTATATGATTATGTTAGAGAGCTATTGTACTATACGAAATTATAATGAGGGTAGTTTTAGAAAAGAAAAATGAAAACAAAAACAACATAACAAAATCTATTCAAACTAATTCCAACTGAAGTGAGAAGAACCAGGAAAACGCTGTGTATAGTAACAGCAGTATTGTAATGATGATCAACTATCAAAGACATACTCTGATCAATACAATAATCCAAGACAATTTCAAAGGAATCATGATTAAAAAGTGCTATTCACATATGGGGAGAGAACTGATGACCTAAGGGCAAACTGAAGTATAATTTTCTCACTTCCCTTTTTTTTTTGTGTTACTATTAATATGGAAATATTTTTTGCTTGGACAACTATGACTTATTTCTTTTGGAATATCTATATCACTCTTTAATTTTTCAATAATATGGCTAATTGAGATTATTATATAATTATGATATTTTCAAATGAAGATGTTTTTGATCCAGTTTATATATACTGAATAGAACATGACTGGATCTTTTACATTCAAAGATGATTAGGAAAAAAGAAAAAGAACCTATATATTCTAAAACATTTATAGCAGCTCTCTTTGGGTGGCAAAGAACTGAAAACTGCAGGGATGTCCATCAATTGGGGAATGGCTGAATAAGTTGTGGTAAATGATTGTGATGGAATACTACTGTGTTATAAGAAATGATAAGCTCAATGATTTTAGAAAAAAAACATAGAAAGGCATTAAATAATGAAATGCATGAAATAATGAAGAGCAAAATGAGCAGAACCAAGAGAATATAGTATATAGTAATAATAATATTGTTTTAAAAACAACTTTAAGCATCTAAACTATTTTTTCTATTGTGATATCCAAATTAATTATAAAAGACAGATGAAGAAAGATGTTATCTTCATCCAGAGAAACAACTGATAAGTAGAAATATGTATAGAATAACTACATATATATATACACACACAATACACTTACACACATGTATGTATACATTTACACATACATACACATGCAAAAAAATTGCAAAAATGGCAAAGTACTCCATGGCATCCTTTTTATTTTTTTTAAACTAAAACAGGAAGGATAATATATCTAAATGAAATACCATTAAAATAATATAAAATATAAGTAATTTATAATAAGTTTCTAATTCCATAACCCTCTCTATCCCACATTTGCCAAAATTTACAGTACAGTGTATTAATAATATTTAAGAATTCATGCTCCTCTGAGAAACTAAGGTGAGTAGGCTATAGATACATAGTATATTGTTCTTTCTGCTCTATATTACCATGCATCTCTCACTTAATTAAATAAACATTAAGTGACAGCACTTAGCACAGTGCCTGGCACATAACATGAGCATCACAATTATTTTTTACACTAGAGTTGGCTATATAATCTATTCAGGGCATTGTGTTAAGCCCTGGCAATAAAAAAGATAAAAAAAAATAGTCCTGGGCTCTTAATATCTTAACCCTCAGTCATTTTTACCATGTATTTCTCTCCATTCTATTTTATTCTGTTATCCTTCTTTCTCCCTTTTACCCTGTCCTTCTTCAAAAGTCTATTTTGCTTCTGGCCATTGCTTTCCTTAATCTACTCTCCCTTTTATGACCACCTCACCTTTCTCTAATCCCCTTCCATTTATATTTCTCTGATTTCCTTTTGAGTAAGACAAATACCTCCGTGTGTGTGTGTGTGTGTGTCTGTGTGTGTGTGTGTAGTCAATTATGAAAGATATATTCTGATCAATACAATAATCCAGTACAAAGACACACACACACACATACATATGTATATTTATATGTGTGTATATGTATACATACACAGATAAATAGATAGATACAGATATCAATATTGATATAGATATTGCCTTTTTGAACCAATTCAGGGGAGAGTGTGGTTAAAGCACTTCCATTTTCATTTCCACTTTTAAAGCTCTTCCTTAGATACCTTTTTTTAAAGGAGAAATTTGCCTCATTTATCTTTTTTTTCCCATTTTTCCTTCTACCATTGTATTCCTCTTTTCCAGTCATATATTTTTTGAGATAATTCTCTCACTTCTATGCCCTTCCTCTCTGTGAAGTCCTTTTAACAGCCCTAATAATGATAAAGTTCCTAAGAGTATATATCATCTTCCCATATATAAATGTAAATATTTTAATATTAGTATACCTCTAATGATTTCTCTTTCATGTTTTCCTTCCCATGCTTCCCTTAAACTTCATGTCTGATTGTCAAATTTTCTATTTAGCTTTGGTCTTTTCATCAGGTATGATTCAAAGTCCCCTTCTTAATTAAATATCTATTTTTCTACTGAAGGATTATACTCAGTTTTGGTAAGTAGGTTATTCTTGATTGTAATCAGGTAAACCTGAAGGTCCTTTGCCTTCTGACATTTCATATTCCAAGCCCTCTACTTGTTTAATGTGATAGCCGCTAATTGCTGATTGATCATGACTGTAGCTCCATTGTATTTGAATGGTTTTTTTCTGACTGCATGCAACATTTTCTCCTTAATGTAGAAGTTCTAGATTTTGACTATAATATTTCCGGGAGTTTTCATTTTGGGACTAGTGGATTCTTTTGAGCTCTCTCTTAACCTCTGGTTCTGGGATATTGGGAAAGTTTTAAAAAATAATTTCTTGAAAAAATTCTTGAATTTCCCTTTTCTCCAAAATTTTATGACTTTTTACCAAGCTGTTAATTCTCTTTTCATAATTTTCTTGCATCACTCCTATTTTTCCCCAATTTTTCCTGTATTATTCCGATTTTTTTCTTTAACTTTTCCAAAACTTCTTGTTGATTTTGAGTCAAATTAGAATTTTCTTTGATGCTTTAGTTGTACCCTTTCTCACATTGCCTTCTTCTGTGTTTATATCTTGGTCTTTTTTTGCCATCCTGGTAACTTTTTATAGTAGAGTTCTTTTGTTGTTGTTGATTGCTCATTTTCAAACCTATTTCTTGACTTTGAACTTTGTGTTAAAGTTAGGCTCTGCTCACCTAGGGGTAGAGAGGCACTGTCCCAAACTTTAGGCTTTCTCCTGCTGTTGTTTTTGTTAGCATTTATATAGATTTTAAGGTTTTAGAAACTATTTACACATATTTTCTCATTTGATCCTCACAACAACTCAGGGAGATAGGTATTTTTATTGTCTACATTTTCCAGATGAAGAAATTTAGACTTTGAGAGGCTTAACATCTTATGCAGGGCCACAAAACTAGTAAGTAACTGAGGCATTATCTGAACTCTGGTGTTCCTGACTCCAGGTCCAGTACTTGATGCATTGCCCTTACTGAGGATAGAGTGCCAGGCTTGGAATCAGAAGATTCATCTTTTTTAGTTCATATCTGGCCTCAGACACTTACAAGCTCTGTGATGTTGTGCAAGTCTCTTAAATCTGTTTACCTCAGTTTCCTCATCTGTAAAATGAAATGGAGTAGGATATGGCAAATCACTACAGTATCTTTGCTAACAAAACCCAATACAGGATCATGAAGAGTCAGACATGATTGCAAGTGATTCAACAGTACCAATAGCAGCTACTCTATCTGAAGTACAGATGTTGATATGCATTGGGAGAAGGAGTTCCCTGCCTGGAAAGTCACTAAACCAATGGAATCACAGACTTGGTGACCTACCTACTATCTCTGTGCCTAACTCTTCACCCCCCACAAAATATTTTAAAGAAGATTTAAATATCACAGTTTCCCCCATTGGATTATTTAAAAAACAACATCAACTTTTATTTTCTAAGTGCACATTAACTTTTTGTAGAAAACTGTTATCATTTATGCTGGGAAATAGGAAAAGGGTAATAGCTTGGATTAGAGTGATTCACTGAAAAAAAAAATCCTCCATGAGATTTTTGTGACAATTGCTATTTTGTGGATAAATAATATTTGTGTGCCTTTATAGTGCTGTTGTTAAGAATGCTAGGTAATAACAGGTCACATTTCTTTAAGCACATTGAGTTTTCTAAACTTATTCCAGATGGGGGGGGAATTGTGAGGCACGTATTGCAATTTCCTTTCCCTCTTGTTACAAATAAGGAAAATGGGATTCTTTAAGTTTACATGACTTACCCATGATGACATAATAGCAAGTTTTGAGGACATGATTTTAATGTCTCACAAACCCTCCTATCTTCTGTGCCACACTGACTTTAAGATACTTTGAAAAATAAAAGGAATCATGCAACAGTGGTTAATGACCCTTTATTGCACATATTTGCATGGTTAACAGTGTAATTATGAATAATTATATAAATGTTCTTTTCAGAATCCTGGAATCCCAAACCATTTTGGTTTTATATCATGTAATTCAGAAACTTGAAGAGTATTCATTATTTGTGGTTGATGTATAAGATTGATGAATCAAGCCTTAAGGAGATAATCAAGTCTACTCTGAAGTTTCATCATGGTATACAGAAAAAAAGTATTTGAACATGAAAAATATGATAGATTTCATGCCTAAGTTCTGAGGAAGTTATTGCTAGGTTGATTCTTAGGTCATCAATTTTTCAGCCTTAGTAGACTAGGAAACTAGAATGGAAACCAGAAATTTATGTCAGGATACCAAATTTTACGGGAAAATGAACACATGTCCTCCTTCAAAAACAAGAAAGTTTAAACCTACCTAGACAGAATAATTAAAATAAGAAGCTCATAATCATGCATATTGTTAATAACACATTTGAGCCACTATAATAGTTGGTTTCCCTTCCAGATCAAGTAAATTTTAGATGACTTTTTGTATTATTTTCATCTCATAAATTACAATGATTACTTGAGGGTCTCTTTTGGACCCATTTTGCTTCAATTAGTGTTCAGAGTTGCTAGTTATAGCTTTTCATCATAGCAACTAAAAAACTTTTTGTACTAAGGTACAAAAAAAAGTATTTTCAGGGGAAGAACTATGCTAATGGTCTCATAAATCATTGAAATTTTGAAATTTTGTTGAAGTCTGAGTGTCACAATGAGTTTTGATCATTAGCAGATGTGAAATTACTCATTAATAACTGTGGCACTCTGGATAAGTCACCCACCTAGATCTCAGTGTCCTCATCTGTCAAATGAAGTGGCTAGACTAGACAGCTTTGGAAAACAGTGGTATAGATGTTCCAAAACATTGGCTAATTCACAGGTCAGGCACACTTGATTTTGTGCCAAGTGGAATGTCCTCTTGTCCAAGAATGTTTTAAATTTCCCCTTCATAAATCAAAGATCTAGAGCTGAATGAGCCCTGAAAGGTTTCTGAACAAATACACTCACATTACAGTTGAGGAAATAGAGAGTTAATTGACTAGTCAAAGCCTCATAGACTCCATTAAAGTGTTAAAAATTTATTCATAAAATAAGGGGAAAGTGTGAAAAGCAACAAAAAATGACAGATTCAAACTATAATTTAAGATGAAAATGGAAGAAAATGCATATATAGTAGCTAATAAGTAATCATCAATGTGTTGTGTGTCCAGCAATTATCATAGGATCTTAGACAGATAGAAGAAGGAGAGAGAGAAAGAAAAAGGGAGAGTGGAAGGGAGGGAGGGGGAGAGAGAGACAGAGAGACAGAGACAGAGAGAGAGACAAAAGAGAGAAAGACAGACAGAGAGAGAGCCAGAGAAATAGAGAGAGAGAGAGAGAGAGAGAGAGAGAGAGAGAGAGATGACATACATATCAAAAGACAGATAGTGAATAGAACATTGGATGTGGTATCAGAAAGACATTAATTCAAAATGCAGCCTGAGACATTTACTAAGAGTGTGTCCTTGGGCCAGTTATATAAACTCTGATACCTCAGTTTCCTCATCTGTTAAATGGGGATAATAATAATACCTAACTCCCAGAATTGTTGTGATGATCAAATGACATAATATTTGTTAGGTTCTTTACAAATCTTAAAGCAGTATAAAAATGCTAGAATTTGTTGTTGTTTTTATTATTATTGTTATTGTTGTTGTTATTACTAATTATCATTGATTTTCAGTTTTGAAAGAAGAGAATTTAGTAATTTTTAGTCTTATTAATATTGCTAAAATATTTTACAATATAATCAGTTCAAAATTCAATCAATCATGGTGCGATCAATGATAATCAGCTAGGTGTTACAGTCGATGAAGCTGATCTTAGATCTGGTACTTTTTGTACCCTGGACAAGTCACTTAACCTTTGTTTGCCTTAGTTTGCTCCACTATAAAATGAAAATAATTACAGCACCTGCCCCATTGAATCATTGTGAAAATCACATTAGATAACATTAAAGTACTTTGCAAACCTTAAAGTGTTAAATAAATGGGAAGATGGTAGTGGTGGTGGTGGTGGTGGTTAGCCCAGAATGGTCATGTATATGTAGAAATGCGACCCTGTATAAATGAAACATCCATATTCTGCATTTGTAATGATCATATTTCCTCATTATGTTGGCAGCCTGTCTGGGTCTATAAGTGTGTAGAGTAGATCTACTCCACCAAGTTGTCCACTTTTTTTAAATCTACCCAATAGTACATCTTGCACAATCTTGTATTGCCATGGAAAAGTTTAGATAATTGGACCTAAAGTTACAAATTGAGAAAAAGCCCAAATCTCTCATGCTGCTTGTAGCACAGTCTAAGATTTTTGTTTTTAGTATAATTAAAGAGGGAAAAAATCTTTTTTTTCCTTTTAAGAAATTTATTCTAGATATTTTATGATTAAAAATCAAACCATGTTCTTGTTTTCAACTTGACTTTATCAAGCAAAATCATACTTCGCCTAAATTTGAAAGCTTAAGTTGTCACTCACATGATATGAACCAATAGAATATTAGACTAGAAGACTTCATCAAGTACATTATTTCCCAATAGTAACTCCTAGACAAATTATTACTGAACTGTGAAAATACTTATAACCTATACACTTAAATTTATTCCTGCTTTTCAATGAAAAAGAATATGTATTGTTGAACTAAGGACATATCCTGCCCCCAAAGTATGTAAATGCTACACCTACTACAGAGAAAAAAAAATGTATCCTACTTCTTAGAGCCTTATAACTATATATTACTCCTGTTCTTACTTTCTAACCATTGACTCATGGAGATCTACTCTGATGATAATACAGTGCAGCTACCACATAAAGGATAATTCAATTTGATTCAACATATATCTATTAAATATCTGCTACATGAAAGATAAAAGCATCATTAGATATAGATGAAGAAGAAATAACTTCCTGATTCCATATCTCCTCTCTAATATGAACTGTCTTTATGACTCTGAGAATATCACTGAACTTCTCAATGTGTCATGCCTCTCTCAAAGACTTAAAATTGTCAAACTGAGACCAACTGGTAGAGAGAGTTTCCTCACTAAGAGTTCTCCTTTCTAGGGAAATCTTAGGATATACCAGAAAATATATATATATATATATATATATATATATATATATGTATACAAAGCATTTGTTTAGGGGCCATAAATACAGAAACAAACATACAAACAACAAAAAGGAAAACTAAAGCAGTCTCTGACTTTCAAGAATATTCCATTGTACTGGTAGGATATAATAAGCAGTAAAATGAGGAAATATTAAATGTATACAGTGTTGTATAAATTCCAAGAGAGAGAAAACTCTAATAATTGGATGGATCAGGAAAGGAAATATGGAAGAGATGACACCTGAGGTGTTCTTAAAGGAAGTTAGGGATTTAGGTATTTTATTGGTTCTTATTATAAATTGGATTAGGAAAACCTGATCTAGTCCAACAATCCAACTCTCTCATTTTATACATGAGGAAAACTTAAGGAGTTAAATAAATAAATAAATAATAAATGAATGAATGAATGAATAAATAAATAAATAAATAAAATAAAATTATGTTTCTCAAAAAATGAAGTTAATCCACCTTTTTTTTAAGTTCACCAGTCCTAAAACCTGACAATGACAATATTTAGCGAATATATACATATGTATATATATATATACATATACATATATATACATATATACACATATATACATATATATACATGTATATATATAGATATACCTATATATGGAGATATATATATCCTGTCTGCAAGTGGCAAACACCCTCCTGCTCTGGTGTATGGACAATTTCAGCAGCTGTAGTATATGGTCCTTAGGGGGAAAAAAACTCACACAAAAAAACAAAAACAATCAATACATTCTAATCTCACTGCAAATCTTTGCTCTAACTTCTTTTTTTCCTAATAAAAATTAAGCAATGCCATCCTACCTCCAAGTCACCACCTGTCAATATATGTTCATGCTATAAAATACAATTAGCTTTACCTACTGGGAAAAATGCTTCTAACCACCATGTTGTAGAGAGAAGAGTACATTTGCAATTTAACAGACTAGAAGTAATCTCTCTAATGATAACCAAAGATTAGCTGAAGAGTTCAGGAGTTTATGCTTCTTAGACACAGACATTTTCAACAAATTAACTTCAGCCATACTAAGAAATTTAATGAACAAAACAGATTGTACAGATAAATCATCAGTTACTTATTCAAGCCAGCAATCAAGCAAAAGGGGGAAAAAAGCAACTACTATGGCATCATACTAGTTGACTAGCAGTGAAATGTGCAAAATAATTTGAGAAGATGACATTAAAAATTGACCAAAAAGAAAATAATATCTGTCATATCTATCTTTAACTGAAAAATATTTCCTTAGCTATGGGAAACAAAATGACAATCTTTAGAACACTGAATTATTAATATTTTCTTCAAACATTCAAAAATATAACCAGAAGTTATTTCTGTGTTCAGGACAAATGGTTTCTTCCACTAACTGAGCACTGTAAATTACAACTCATATTATAAAGTTGTTTCAAATACTTTGCGTTTGTCCATTGTAAAATGGTTTCTGAAGTGTTCTGCATCAGTCCATTTGGATTGAACTATTTCTTTGCTTTGTTTTATTTTAAAGGATTTAGAAATTATGGACTCCAAAATCACTGAGGAATATGAAAAATGACACATATAAAGAAAGGCAGAAAATGGGAGCTGTACAGGAAACCAGGAAGCCACTACATACATTTAATGTAATTTTACAGTACCCATATTGCCTTTCATGTCTGTGTGACCCTCTAAAACTTCCTCTGGTATCCTCTGTGTATTTTCTTATATATTTCATTGATGTTCTCTTTTCTGTCTTCACCTTTTTTTCATTGTTTTGTTTGACATTACTATCACCATTTCCCCTTCCAAACTTGCACACCCTCCAGGCCAAATAGGTTTTCCTAAGGTCAAAGGATAAAGTATACACAAGTGATAGGTATGTCTGGAAATGTATTACCATCTTATACCTACAATATATTACCCCTCCACCAAGGGATTGGAGGCATGCTTCACAATCACTCATCTGAAGTCTTGATTTTCAGTTAATTGACCATAGTTCTTAAGTCTTACATAGCTGTTTTCTTTTAAGTAATGTGGTCACTGTATAGATTTTTCTCTTGGTTTAGCTTACTTCCCTCTGCATCAGTTCATACAAGTTTTACTTTTTTTTTTTTCAAATTATTCCCTTTTATGATTCCTTAGGGATAGGAATAGGGATTAGACATACAATTTGACTGGTATAAGTAATTTCCAGTGAGGCATTTTTGCCAATGTAGATCAACCCCTTCCCTGCAGCTTATGTTCTTAATAACTTCCAAGAGTACTGAAAGGTTAAGTGACTTGAGTAGGGTCACATAACTAATAAGTTTTAGAAGTAGGCCATGAAACTAGCTGTTCCTAGACTTTGAGAACAGCTGTCTCTCAATAATATACATGGATAGGACCTCAAAGGTCATTTAGTGCAACTCCCTCATTTTAAAAATGAGCAAATTGAGGTCCCAGGATAATAAATGAATTTACTAGATTTACTCAGGTAATGATAAGAAGCATTTTAGAGTTTGAACACTCTGAGTCCAGACGCAATGTTTCCCCACCTCCAATATACTGTCTTCAATAATAATATTCAATTACATTCATATACCATAATTGTTTCAACTATGTCCACTTTGTTTATAGTTTTTTCTTGAAACAAAATGCATTAAATGACTTTTGACGCCAAGTTGGCAGAGTGAAGCAGGAACTCATTTGAACTCTCCCAAATTCCCCTCCAAGCAACCTTGGAACGACACCTAAAATCCAATGTTGCAGTAGTGAAGTAGTATTGTAGCCCAAGACAGCTTAGAGGGTCAGCAGAAAAAGTCTGTCTCACAGGAGTGGGAAGCAAGTGTGGTTTAGCACAGGGGGCACCTGAGCAAGCCCTCACCAGTAGTGAGGCCCTGAGCCCCAAGTCTTGGGGCAAGCCACCAGTGAGGCCCCACCCCTAATCCAAACCTGCAACTAGGTCCTGAGTCCCAAGACAATTCAGCAGCCAGTGCAGGGCATCAGTGAGGCCCTATCATTGATGCAAGAGACCAGGGATGACCTGAACCCTGGGACAAGCCACCAGGAAAACCCTGCTTCCAGTGCTACAGAACCTGTGCTTTTGGATTGTAGTGCTGGGAAGACTTTTTAGAGTCTCTTGGACAGCAGGGAGATCAAAGCAGTCAATATTTAAAGAAGTTAATTCACACTATTCACAGGAAGGTCAAATGCTAAAGCTGAAGCTTAAATACTTTGACCACATAATGAGAAGATGGGACCCATTGGAAAAAAAGACATTGTTGTTATGAAAGATTGAAAGCAAAAGGAAAAGGGGATGGCAGAAGATAAAATGAATACATAGTAGCATGGAGATAATGATCATGAACTTGAATAGCCTTTGAGAGATAGTGGAGGATAAAAGGGCCTGGAGTATTGTGGTCTATGAGGTCATGAAGAGTTGCACATTACTGAACAAATGAACAACAACAATGAGAGATTATCTATTACAACATCCTATTTGGACAGATAAGGAAACTGAAGCCCAGGGTGACTAAAAGACTTACCCAAGGTCATACAGAGAGTAAGTAGCATCCCCATCTCCTTTAGCTTTTCCAAATATAATCTTGTATTTCACCAATCATGGATCCAGGTTGCCTTCCTAGAACCTTTACAGACCCCATCCTACTCTGACTATTCTTGCTCACAATATCAGGAGATGGGGAATAAGTTGTGGTGAAATGTTTTCCGGCATCTCTGAGGGGATTATGTCTGTTATGTCTGAGGAAAAAGACATATTCCTTACTTTCACTGGTGAGGAAAGGAGAATCAACTTCATTATAATTGGAATGAGTCTTTAGAAATTATTTTCTTTCCAAAGCCATGACAACTCCTCTCTACATCACCCCACCCTAATTGCAAATTGGAAGAAAAATAAATAAACTTCAGCACATCTGATTTTGTGTGAAAATGGAGATTTCTTAACACTGGTTAAAAAAAAAACATAGCTTCCTTTCTTCCTTTCTGAACATTCCTAAAATTTTGCAAAATGGATGAATTAAGGGATGTTTCCTTTGAGGAGTCAAATTTCAGATTAATTAAATGCTTCTTGACATATGTTCAGCTACTTGATGGAGAACCCGGTAGTGGGAAAATGGGGAAATTAAAAGCAAAGGAGGCAGGAGCCACTGCAAATTAAGGATCAGTCAGATATTAACATAAAAAAAATTTTGAAATGTAAATGCACATCAATGGGAAGAAAATAAGAGACTCAACAAAGAGGAATCAAAGTTAGGGCAGATAAGTGACATAAAGCTTCTTAAAATATTCAGTAAAGGGACTAGACATGTGACTTCATAGCATAATAGGATTATAGATTCAGAATTGTAAGGGACCTTAAAATCCATCATGTCTAAACCCCTTGTTTTTATTCATGGGGAAGCTATATGGCACAGTGTTGAACTTAAAGTGAGAAAAATCTGAGTTCAAATGTTGCCTCATAAACTTTCTGGTTGGGTGACAGATGAAACCACTTAACTTCTCCCAGAGTCAGTTTCTTCATCTGTAAAAGGGGGACAAGAATAGCACTCACCTCACAGGATTCCTCTGAGTATTCAATAGATAATATAACTTTTAAAAAAAAAAGTTACCAGCTCACTCTCTGGTCTTTTTCATCTCCACATTGACTGCCTTGCACCCCTGAGGATCATTCCACCATGAGACCTATTTGTTAATTTGTGAATCTCTGCCCATAGTTGCCATAGCATGGGGAACCCTTGTTTTCATCACTTCCATATAACTCTTGTCTGTTTTATCTCTGCAGCTGCCTTGCCCCAATGTGGATACTTTCCTTTCTTACTCACAATGTCACACAACTTTTCCAACATGACTTCTATTTTTCTCCTTCCATTAGAAACACAAGCTCCTTGAAAATAGGGGCTATCTTGTTTTCTTGTTTTTGTATCAAGTGTTTAGCATAGTGCCAGGCTAATAGTAAGTGCTTAATAATACTTTAGGGTCTATCTATTTATCTATCTATCTATCTATCTATCTATCATCTATCTATCTATCATTTATCTATAACTCTATGTACTATAAGGAAAATATATAAATGCTAGTTAATATTACAAATGAAGAAACTGAAGCACAATGAGACTAAGTGATTTAGCCTAACAAAGTTGATAAATATCTGAGATGGGACTCTAATTTGGGTCTTCCTGACTCCAAGTTGAGGTTATGTGCTCTATGCATCATGTCATCTAAAATGAGGAAATGGGAACTCTCGGGTGAGGAAAGCCCCTCTACCAGAGAAAGTTGGTCCTGTCTCTAAGACATAACAATGTCAGAAAATCCTAGAGTCCTGAAAGTTTAAGGGACTTCTCCAGGATGAAACAGACATTATATGGGAGGCAGGAGTTGAACATCGGTCAATATCAGTTCTCTACTCAATACCTAACATCACCTGTAAGATAATTTCAGAATATTTTAATTGAATTCAATTCAAGAGGCATATATAATACTATTTATGGATATAACTGATTTTTATAACTTAATTTCTGAATATATCATTTACTTTTTCTTAAGAGGATGTAGCTTTTAAGTAATAGTAATTTATATCATGTTTTAAAGTGTACAGTATGCTTTAAAATATTATACCATTTTATCTTCACAACAATCCTGAGGGGTTTGTGTTACTATTATCACCATTTTACAAATGATTAAACAGAGGCCAGCAAAGGTTAAGTGATTTGCCCATGGTCACAGAGCTATTAAGTGTTTGGGACTAGGATTTGAACTCGGGTCTTCTTGACTCTAAGCCCAATACTCTTCCCATCATACTGCATAATGAAACAAAAGATAGTATTTTGCTTTTCTCTTTATTATTTCATCTTGAAATGTTTGGATCATGCACTAGTCCATTTACATCTGGATGCAAGCCCAGGTTCTCTCTCCTGCTATTAGAATATTGATTTCTAGATCAATGCTGCAATTTTTTCAAATATATTAATTACTAGAAGAGTACAAAAACTTCTGTGAACTCTCCTTAATTATTTGAAGACACAAAATGAATTTGCTTAGTTACAGTATTTTATATTGAATTAGGTCTGCCTGTCATCCTATAATTCATACCTTGAGGTATATAATATCATTTATTTAAGGTTTCCTAAAAAGATATTGGATACTTTTAAAGGAGCTTTTTTTTTTTTGGTTTGGTTTAATAAACGTAATACCTACCAGGAGCTCATACAAGGACAGAAAATGCCATTTAATGTTTTATTGGCCATCTGTCATTCTCCAAATGCTAGTCAATAATGATTTGTCAAACAATTAACAGAGTTAATAAATAGTCACAAAGTAACCTAATTGGCCAGCCACCAGTCACCACTGGTTGGGAATTCAGTAATGAAAATATTCAGCATAACACCTGACGCCCAACCAAATGGAAAGGAAACATGACATAACAGATGATGATTAATGATAAAGATGATATAATAGACTAATGATGTTGAAGGTCCTAGAAATCAATGCTAAGCTAAGGGCTGGTTTAGTCTTCATGGCCTATGCTGCATTTTGTGGTCTCCTTCAGATAGAGGATCACCCAGTCTTCTACTATATGATTTTTGCAAAGGACAATACATAGAAAGGGTGACACTCTGCTTATATTTTTATACTTCTCTGTGTATCTTCCCATAAGATGCTGATTTAAGAACAAGCAATGTTTTGTTATTGTTGAGCCATGTATGACTTTTTGTGACCCAATTGGGGGTTATCTTGGCAAAGATACTGGAGTGTTTTTACCATTCCCTTCTTTATATCATTTTACAGATGAGGCAACTGAGACAAATGAGGTTAAGTGATTTGCCCAGGATCACACAGCTAGTAAGTATTTGAGATCAAATTTGAACCCATGAAGATGAATCCTCCTGATCATAAGTCCAGCATTCTATCCATTGTGCTACCTAGCTGCCCCAGGCAATGTTTATTCTTTTATCTTTGTTTTTCCAAGCACATAGCAGAAGTCCTAGAACATAGTAGGTGTTTAAAATATTTGTCAAATTGAATTTACATTGTTAACAGGAATCTGAATGATATCTGAATTACTTGGGAATTATATTATTCCATCCATTATCTAAGAAAAAAAAAACATTATCTGTCTTTGTGTCAATTTTAGAACACATTTAGCCAAGTAATTAGAATGGCACAACTAACTTGACTCCTTAGTTCTCTAATTCCTATCCTTAGGGAACAAGGAAATTTACCTTGAATTCAGGGCATGGGACTAATACTTAGTGGAAATGAAGGATAAAATGATATACTATGAAATGATAAAATGTGAAATCCATTTAATCTGTACCTCAAAGCCTTTAGTACAATTCCCCACTTTGTTACTTTCTAAACAACCTTGAACAAGTTGTCACCTCTCTGGGACTCAGTTGCTTCCTCTATAGAACAAAGGGCTTGAAATAGATTTTCTCTAAGATCATAGAATCTAAGAGTAGAAAGTGAAGTCAGGAGAAATCTTGTCCACTGTATAACTAAGCATGGATGATTCTAATTTGTAGGAAAGTTCTTCCTGGTTCTAAAGTCTATAAATGAGATATATTAATACATGAAGCCATAGCTTAAGCATAACAATACTTCCCCTCTTGCCTCTGAACCCAATAAAAGTTTATATCTTGGTTCGTGGCCAGATTCTTTCCTTGTTCATTGCATCCAACATTCCCAGTTAATACTCTTATCCTAGTAAACAGTTTCTTAGTATTCTATGGCATTAGTACTACAAAACTGCCTGAATAAAGGCCTGACCAGACTCCTGTCAGTTTTCCCAGGAGCTCCAACTTCAAGCACAGAAGCACAGCTTTTGTGGCAATTTCCATTTAACTTTCTGCCAGGTGTCCTTGTTTCAAACTACTTGCTTACCTGGATTACCACCTACTCCTTGGTGGCAGATTAGCCTTAGACCATGCTTTGTGGTATACATACATACATATACATACATACATATAGACACATGCATGTACATACATATGTGTATACACATACATATACATACATACACATATACACACATACACACACATACATATCTATATATATCTATATCTATGTCTATAGATATAGATATATATAGTAGTGGCACTTCTAGGTCAAAACAGACATAATTTTGTAGCCCTTTGGGCATAGTTCCAAATTGCTCTAAAGAAGGATTAAATTAGTTCATGACTCCATCAATAGTGCATTAATGTCTCTTCCCCTCCCCCACATCCCCTCTACCTTTGTCATCCTCCTTTTCTGTGCTATTAGCTAATCTAAGGAGTATGAGGTAATATCTCAGGATTGTTTCAATTTGCATTATTCCAATCAATAGTGACTTACAGCACCTTCTCATATGGTTATAGCTTTGATTACTTCAAATGAAAACTTCAAATTTCTTGATAATTTATCAACTGATCATTTATCAAATTTCTTGATCATTTATCAGTGGCTTCTATTTTTATGAATTAGACTCAGTTCTCTATTTAGTTGAGAAATGGGACCTTTATCAGAGAAACTTGCTTCAATATTTCTTTCTTTTTTTAACTTTTCATTAATTTATTTTGATTTATCAACAATCACTTCAATAAGCTTTTGAGTTTTAAATTTTTTTCCCCTTCCATCCCCACCTCTCTCCCCAAGAAGGCACACAATCTGATATAGGCTATACATATACATTCTATTAAACACATTTTCACATTAGTGATGTTGTAAGTAAGAATTAGAACCAATAGGAGGAACCACCAGAAAGAGGAAACAAAACACAACAGAAGAAAAAAATAGCAAATAGTATGCTTTGATCTGCATTCAAACTCCATAGTTCTTTCTTTGAATGTGCATAACATTTTCCATCATGAGACCTTTGGAGATGTCTTAGATTTCAATATTTTTTCACAGTTGATTCCTAAATATATTTCCCTCCATCCTATTCCTCACCCTGATTATTCTATTCTCTCTCTCCTTTCACCCTGTCCCTCCTCAAAAGTGTTTTGCTTATGACTACTGCCTCTTTCAGTCATCCCTCCTTTCTATCAGCCCTCCTTCACTTATCCCCTTCCTCCCTTCTTTCCCATATGGCAAGATGGATTTCTATACCCAATTGAGCGTGTGTTCTTCCCTCTTTAAACCAATTCTGATGAGAGTAAGGTTCACTCATTCTCCCTCACCATCCCAACTTCCCCTCCACTGTAAAAAGCTTTTACTTGTTTCTTTTATGTGGGGTAATTTACCACATTCTAACTCTCCCTTTCCTTTTCTCTTTCTCATCCCTTAATTTTATTTTATTGTTTTTAAATATCATCCATTCATATTCAACTTACACCTGTGCACTCTGTCTATATATATATATCCCAAACTGCCCTAAAAATGAGAAAGTTTTTATGATTTACAAGTATTATCTTCCCATGTAGGAATATAAACAATTTGACCTCATCAAGTTCCTTATGATTCCTCTTTCCTGTTTACCTTTTTATGCTTCTCTTGAGTCTTGTATTTGAAAGTCAAATTTTTTATTCAGCTCTGGTCTTTTCATCAAGAATGCGGAAAGTCCTCCATCTCACTGAATGTCCATTTTCCCCCTGAAGTATTATACTCAATTTTGTTGTGAAAGTGATTCATTTACTCCTTTGCCCTCCAGAATATCATATTCTAAGCCCTCCAATCCTTTAATGTAGAAGCTGCTAAATCTTGTACTTGACTATTGCTTCACAACACTTGAGTTGTTTCTTTCTGGTTGCTTGCAATTTTCTCTCCTTGACCTACAAACTCTGAATTTTAACTGTAATATTCTTGGCAGTTTTCATTTTGGGATCTCTTTCTGAAGGTGATCAGTGGATTTTTTTCAATTTCTAATTTACCCTCTGGTTGTAAAATGTCAGGGCAGTTTTCTTTGATAATTTCTTGAAAGATCATATCTAGGCTCTTTTTTTTTTTATCATGGATTTCTTATATATGGAAATTCTTATATTATGTCTTCAGGATCTATTTTCCAGGTGACGTTTTTTTTCCCCCAAATGGGATAATTCACAATGTCTTTTATTTTTTTTCATTTTTGTGGTTTTGTTTTTATTGTTTCTTTATTTCTCATGAAGTCATTAGCTTTCATTTGATCAATTCCATTTTTTAAAGGAATCAGTTTCTCCACTGAGCTTTTGTAGCTCTTTTATCCATTTGGCAAATCTACTTTTAAGCAGTTTTTTTTTCCAGTGAACTTCTGTACCTCTTTATCCATTTGGCTAATTTTGCTTTTTAAGGCATTTTTCTCATTTCCTTTTTTTGTACTTCTTTTACCATTTTGCCTAGTCTTTTTTTAAGGCATTATTTTCTTCAATATTTTTTGTGTCTCCTTCACCAAGCTGTTGACTCTTTTTTTCATGATTTTCTTGCATTACCCTCATTTCCTTGCCAGTTTTTCTTCTACTTCTTACTTTAATCTTCAAAATCCTTTTTGAGTTCTTTCCTGGCCTGAGATCAATTCATATTTTTCTTGGAGGCTTTGGATGTTGGAGCTTTCACTTTGTTAGCTTCTTCTGAGTATGTGTTTTGATCTTCTTTGTCACCATAGTAACATTCTATGGTCAGAATTTTTTTCTGTTGTTTTCTCATTTTTCCAGTCTATTTCTTGACTTTTAACTCCTTGTTAAAATAGGGCTCTGCTTCCATAGTGGAGGGCACACTGTCCCAAGCTTCAGGGATTTGGTGTAACTGTTTTCAGAGATACTTCTGGGGGCCTATAAGTTTTCTCTTCTTCCAAGATGGTATGAACTAAGTTGAGGTGTATTTACTACTGTCCTGGCTTGTGCTCTGATCTGTGAATGACCACAAGCCATCTTTTCTGCCCTGGAATTGTGATGAGGGTCCCTGCTTCACTATGACTATAAGCTCTAGTGTGCTAGTGCTCCTCCTCACCCTGGGACTGCTATCCAGGATTGTGACCCAGATCTGAATAATGGGCAAAGTAACAGAATCCTGTCCCCAGTACCAGCAAAGAAAACCCTCTAACCTCCTTCTGATCAGCTGTTCAAATCCCTTACCATCTGTGGGCTGAGAGCTCTGGAAATAGCTGTTGCCACTACTGATTTAGGGCTCCCAAGGCCCACACCTCATTTGCTGGGACCTGGTCTGCACTGGTACAGCCTGCTCTTGACTCTGTTCCACTCTCACTCAAGTTTGACAGACCTTTCTGCTGAACTTTTAAGTTGTCTATGGCTGGAAAATTATTTCTCCCCATCTTTTTGTGGGTTCTGCTCCTGGAATTGTTTTATGGCATTATTTAAAGGTGTTTGAAGAGGTTTGGGGGAGAGCTCAGTCACTGCCTTTTTTTTTTTTGCCATCTTGGCTCTGCCTCTAGTCCATGTTATGTTTTTTATTCATTCTCTTTATCTATCATGGCTTTCAAGTTTTGTATATGTCTTTTAAAAATCTAATTCGGTTGATGAGTTTCTTGAATATCCACATCCATATTTATTGATGATTTTCTCTTTTCTTTTACATTGATTTTTTTTTTTCTGTTTGCATGTTGAGAATTTCATCCTGGGGAATTTGAGCCCCTGCTGGGATCACTTCCTCTTCAGCATTTTAAACTTGGTGATTCTATCTATCTTTTCTTTTAATTCTTTGAAATCTCCCATCCATGAATCTACAAGTGAGTGGTGTTTATGCTTGACTTTCCTTCCCTTTTCTACCATGAATTCAAAGTTTGAGGGATCCCTTTCTTTTCTCCAAAGTTTTCCACAATTTTTTTGCTTCAGTCTCCTTGCTCAGAGTTAGCTTCAAAAAAGCAATTCTACTCTCTCTTTAAAAAAAAAAAATAGGCAATTTAGTTGTTTTTAAATGACTAAGAATATGTGACTCCACAGTTTTGTAATTATTAAAGTTTTGTTTTATTTTGCAAAAACAACTGGATCTGATAACAAGAACAATTTTGGATTGGCAGTTGGCAGGGCTGGGTAGCAATGCTGAAGCTGCATGTGTGCTCCAGATCAGCTCAGGCAGTCCCTGCCCACACTCATTACAACAATTGGAATTCTGTCTTGGTCACCAGCAAAGGGCAGTGTTGGTGTGTTCCTCAAACTGGCTAGCCTCTGGTTATCTTCATAGTGTAGTGGTAGCGTAAGATCAACAGCAAAAGCCAAGGAAAACCCAGAGTTGCAGGACAACGGCAAAACCATTAGGGTTGGGGCTTTCAATCTTCTATTTTCCTTCTCTACTCCCTCCCCAAGGTTATAGGGTGTGATCTGCAGAGGCAGTTATAATATAGGAGTTTTTCCTCTATGAAAAACTACTTTGGGGGCCTATAAATGCCTCCACTTTGCCTTAGACATCTAAAATGGAGCTGAAGGAAAATGAGTGTTGTGAGTTTAATCTGAGAGCTGTGTATCTGAATTCACCTGTAAATGATCTTCTTTCCACCACCACCTTCTTTGAAAAGTGGAATTAGGACACTGGGGCATGGCAACATATGTGTTCTGTCTCCTGTGATAAATAGATAAGGAAGTCAAGAGGAGAGCTAGTCATAATACTTACAGTGAACAAACAAATGTAAAGGGGTACCTACTGCTATTCTCAGGGTACTCCTTGAAGACTTAGGCTGGATTTGCAATGGCCACATTAAGTCATATGAGTTCCAAGTGTTCCCAAGAGAGCTAAGCTGTTCTCATCATGGCAAAACCCAGGAGACACCTTGCATTGAAGTCCAGTCCAGCAGACTACCTCAGGGGCAGAGTTCACCCTTAGATGTTCACCTTGTCTAAACCACTTAGGGGCCAGGATATCAACTAGCAAGACAGAATCCTATTGGCCTTCAAAGAGAGTAGTATGCTAATTAGTGATGCAAAGAAAGCACCAGAAAAGCTTTTATGTGAACAAATGCTTGGAAGCCTGAGAAATTCTATAAATATCTAATTGGAATTAAGAACTCTCCTTTGTTACATTGTCTTGTTGAATAAATGCATGTGTGTATCATGCATGTTAATGTGTTATAATGCTTAATATCTATGCATTTATTTTCCTTACATAGTTCCTCTTTGCATATTTCTATTATCTACATTTTTGTTCACTATTATATCTATGTCTATCTATCTAGATCTATATAATATGTACGCATATGCTTATAGATATATCTATATATAGACATATATATATCTATATATACACAGACATAACTGTGTGACCTCATTTGAAAAAGAAAAAAATACTTTTTAATATTGGTGATAGAAGAAGAAAAAATTTCACACAGTTGGGGGAAAAAATCAATATCAAAGGCATCCTGTGTTGTCGTAAGAAAAAAAAGTATGGAAACATAGATCGTTTCTATCACTACTGTTATTACTACTACTACTACTATTACTACTACTACTACTACTACTATTGATCATTAATATTTATTTAACACTTTCAGATTTGCAAAGCACTTTACACATTATCTTAGTTGGAACAAAATACTCTGAGAGGTAGATAATAGTGTTATCCCCATTTTGCAGATGAGGAAACTAAAACTGAGAAGGGTTAAATGATAGCCACATAGCTAGTAAGCATAGGAGGTAGAATCCAGTCTCAGGTTTTGTTTTTTTTTCTTCTTCATTCGTCACTCTACTATTATGTGACTACCAGCATTAGGATAAAATGTTCCATGAATTGACAGTCAAACTGCAATCCACATATATTACAAAAGTTTCTCCATTAAAATTTTTTTTTAATTGCCACATTGACACTGATTCAACGAATTAAATTCTCTCAATGTAGAACTCCTTGACAAGAGTCAATGAATATCAGGATAATTGGGGCTGAGTTCTTGAAAGCGTACAGTTAGTTCTCTGTTTACACAATGTTCTTTAACATGTACAGCTAATTCATTTCTGAAAGGGGTTTTTGTGAAAATTGAAATTTTTTTCTGAAAAAAATAAACTTTTATCTTTAGTTATGATTATTTTTATTTGGCCTTATCTCTAGGTTCTTTAATTTTCCTTATTCTTAATTTTCTTCCTCATAAAATCAGTGGTTTGTTAGTACCTAAACAAACTTAATAGAATAGATTTGCTTTAGTGATTTCATAAAACAGTGGAAGATGCTGTTATAATGAAAAACATTATCCCCTCATTTTATGCTCTAATGTTTATATAATGTATTTTCTTAAAACAGAGTACAACTGCAACAAAAATATATTGCCCTAAATAAAAATAAAATACAAAGCCCTATCATGCCTACATTGTTTACTGAGAAACCCAGATACTTAATTAATAATCTCACGTGGTTTACTTAAGCTTCTGAAATATGGTTATTTAAAGAAAACTATAGTGTCCAAGGCTTGGGAGGTAATAGTGTCTCAAAAGATCACATCTGGAATTCCATTCATGGTGCCATTATTGATGGGCTGGAGTGTGAATAGGGGGATGAAAGGCTTCAATATGATGCCCTAGGAAGATAAGTTGAAACAATTGTATTCAAGTATTTGGTAAATGTCTCTAAGAATTTGAAGAGTTTTTGTGAAATAAGTATTACATTTATTCTGATAAGAACTATCAAAATATGGAATGAACAACCTCTGCCTATAGCATTTCTCTTCTTTACATTTTTGTTCTTCAGCTAAAGAATGAATGATTGTTTGTTTGAATTATTGTAGAGATATTTCATTCTTATTTTAAAAGGTGAAGGGCAAAGAATAAGTAGGGCGTGGATATCCCTTCCTACATTGTGAGTGTGTAAAATTCTTTGAAATTGAAATGTTCAGCATGGAGAAGAGAAGACTCTCTCTGTGTGTACGTATGTGTCTCTGAGTATAGAGGGGTGCTCCACGGAAGGGGGAAAAGTCATTTTTTTCAAGATATTTAGTCTATAATATGGAAGAAGTATTAAACCCAGTTTGCTTAGCTAGAAAGAGCAGAATTATTAAAATTAGATAGATTGTTGTTGTTCCGTCATTTCAATCATGTCTGACCCTTTGTGACCCTATTTGGGGTTTTCTTGGGGAAAACATTGGAGTGGTTTGCCATACCCTTCTCCAGTTCATTTTATGTATGAGGAGCTGAGGCAAACAGGGTTAAGTGACTTGGCCATTGTCATGCAGCTAGTGTCTAGGGCCCAATTTGAACTCATGAACATGAACTTCATGATTCCAAGCCCCATGCTTTATTCACTGTGCCACCTAGCTGCTCCCCCCCCCCCAAAATAGCCAGAAGCCTTCACCAATGTGGAGTGTATTCTTTTTTAATCTGTCACTACTTTTTAGTCCGTGAAAAATCTTACTTCCAACTTCATCACCCAACTGAAACTGCTTTCTCCAAAGCTGATGACATCTTTTAGTTGCCAAATCTGATGACCTCTTCATAGTCCATACTCTTTGATTTCTCTGTAACATTTGACACTGTTGACCTCTCCCTTCTCCTGGATGCTCTCTAATCTCTGAGTTTTCATGATACTGTTCTCTTGGTTCTTTCTTGTCCATTTGTCCACTCCTTTCAGTTTTGTGTGCTGCATCATCATCAATACCCTAGTCATTTATGTTTACTTTGTTCTGAGCCTTCTTCTCTCCTTGTGCATTTTCTCTTCGGATATCATTTCCCACATGATTTTAACTATCTTCTCACTATTGCTCATTTTCATTTTCATATATATACATACATTTTCATATATATACATGCATAATTCCTCTAATGAATTATAATCCCACCTATTAATTTTCTATGTGACATCTTCAACTGAAAAATCATAAAGTGGGGGGGGCAGCTAGGTGGTGCAGTGGATAGAGCACCGGCCCTGAAGTCAGCAGGACCTGAGTTCAAATCTGGTCTCAGACCAAACACTTGACACTCACTAGCTGTGTGACCCTGGTCAAGTCACTTAACCCTAATTGCCTTGAAAAAATCATAAAGTGATCTGAAAATACCATGTCCAAGGTTGAAACTGTATTTTTCTTCTTGACCTTCTCCTCTCCCTAATTTCTTGCTTTCTCTTGATACACTTCTAGACCTTCCAAATTGCAACCTTGAAGTCATCCTTGACGCTTTCTTCTCTCCCATCCTGCTGTCAAATAATTTGGTAAATACTTTTTTGTATTTGTCCAGTCTACTTCTACAATATCTTTTGCACTTATTTCTTCTCTCCATTCATTTGGCCCTCTCCCCACTTCAAGCTCTCTCTCTTGCCATTAGTTCCCTAATTGTTCTCTAACTGTTAAGTTTCTTCCATATCCATTCTTCACACAGCTGAAAATTAAAAATCATAAAGCACATTTCTGATCACATGTTATCCCCATGCTTCAGAAACTACAAAGGTTCTTTCTTCCTTCTAACATAAAATATAAAATAACTTTATTTGGTTTTTAAAGATTCTCGAAATCTGACTACAACCTACCTCTTCTGGCCTACTGTATGTTTCACTCCTCCCCATACTATTTGTTCCAATCAAACTGGGCAGGTGTTTCTCATATGTGATCTTCCATCTTTATTTCTTGCAGAGGTGATCCCCCATGACTGGAATGTGTTATATCCTTATCTCTGCCTCATAAAATACCTAGTTTCTCTTAAATTTCAGCTTAAGTGCCACAAGCACAGGAAAGCATATTCTCATCTTTTCCAGTTGTTAGTGTTCTCCTCCCCCCCCAAAAAATAATACTTTATATCTACACAAATATTTCTTCTATTTTGTGTACTTTAAAAAATTCCAATGGAACATAAGCTCCTTGAGAGGAGGGATAGCTTCATTTTTTGTAATCATTACCAAGCCCCTAACTCAATGACTGTATGTAAATGTTTAACAAGTACTTATTGAGTGAATGAACAGTGAAACAATTTGGCACAATTGAAAAAGAGAATGAGTTGCCTTGGAAGTGATGCTTTCCTCCTTAGCAGAAGTCTTAAAGTCCATGCTGTACCATTACTTGCTGAAGATTAAATAGAGTGGATTCTCAGTCAGGCAAATGTTGGGCTGGATAGTCTCAGACATCTTTTCCAGCTCAGAGATTCTCACTCTTTAATATTACACAAAATTTATGATGGACCAATAAGTAGATTGATAATACCCAAATGCAGTGATATTCTAAAATAGCAGCCTTCCTTCCGAATGGAGGAAGGCATGACACAGTCAAATGAGTATGATTCATAGGAGGAAGAAATGTCAGTATTAAAAAGTCCACAGAAGCCAATTTCCTCATTAGAAAAAAAATGTAAGTTTGTATTGGGTGATATAACACAGAGGAAAAAAATGCTAATTTAGGAGTGATAAAGGAAAGGGAAATGTGAATTAATAAGGCTTCTATAAACTTTGCTTTTCTTTTCAAAATACCCCCAGAAGTTTTTCCCCTAGAACATTAGACAAGTGTTCTCTTAGCCAATTATTTTTGAAGGCTGGGATGGTTTCAAAAATGCAGATACTTATTATTTTTTTGGTAAAGAGCTATGAAAGGAACTGAAGAAAATATACAAAGAAAAGAAACAAAGAATTAGGTCCATATGAAATTAGAAAAGACTGAACAGACTTCCCTCACTTTAGGATTTTTTTTTCAAAGCTTGAGTTCCAATGTGCCCTTAGGGAATGTGAAGATCATTTTGATCTTCAATGTTATCATTAAGACATTACTAAACACCAATAATTAGTTTTTATATCAAAATTGGATATTTCAGAATGTGATAGAAATGACATTGTTACCATTTAATGATATCCCCATCACTTCAAATTACAAATAAGACAGTTTACCAGGATTGACTCAAAATGAGGAAGACACAAAAAATTAAAAATTGAACTAGTTTGAAAATAGTAATTTTATAGACTCAGAAATTACATTTTCCATATAGCAGATGGGACTTTTAGTCTCTTTGGGATACAATAAAAATGATATGCTTGCTCCTCTATGTTTTCATTCATAAGGTGAATATAGTAGCATTGATCCAGAGTTTGATGATAATTTAGAAAATGCTGAAGAAACAGGTGCAAATGGAGGAACATACAGTGTTCAGTACAGAGCAGACAATGGACAATTGTTGGCTGAGTTGATCCCCTACTCCAGGGCTCTTTTTCTTCCAAATCAGGCTTATTAACAAGATATTTTAGGTAAAGAGTTTCACATCATACAATTTAATTCAGATTATGGGGTATGGGCCCAAGCCAAGGCCTTTGCCCCCTGCCTCAAAATAAAGAATTTGACTCCCATTTGTCTACAGGCTGGAAAATCCTTAAACTTCTTTTCGCCTCACTCTGGTCTCAAATGGTTACCTGAGGCTATATTCCACTTAATGGCTTTTCCTTATCTCTCTTTATCTCCCTTTGAAAGCCCTTGTCCCACCTTTCCATCTTATTCAGTCAAACTTCTTCCTTCCAGTTCCCTTCATTATCTATTCTTATTCAACCTCCTGGACTTTCCCATCCCAGCTTCATTATCTATTTGAAGACCCCATTCAAATCTCTTTTTTCCAGTTCTCTTCATTCTCTATTCCCATTGTCTATTCAATCTCCAGAACATTCCAATCAGAATTCTCCCTAAGTCACCCAGATCCTCTTCCCAGCCCCTCCTCTGGTCACCCAAAATTACTTGAGTATATTTCAGATCCTCCCTGGCCCCCATTTAAACTCTGAGATTTTCTCACTCCAGCTTGTCTTTATGGCATCACTAATGTTCAGATTCCTTAAAAGTCTGGCCTGTATGGTTTATCTTTAATAAACTTTTTCTCTGGCTGAAAGTAGATTTGGGTTGAATTCTTTCAGGCAGGTCCTGCATGTCATGATTTTGGGATTCCATCACCCTCAAACCTCTAGAAATCATCACAGAGAGTATTATGAATTTACTACTATTGATGCAGTTTAGGGGTTCAGGGATGCTGGGACCCCAAAATCACAGCACACAGGTCCTGCCTGAAAGAATTCAACCCAAGTCTTCTTTCAGCCAAAGACAAGGTTTATTAGAACATCCATCATATTGGGCAGACTCTTAAGGAGTCTGAACATGAGTAAGCAGTGGCTAGATTATAAGAGTCTCAGCAGTGGCTAAATTATAAGAATCCCAGCCTTGGCTAGATTATAAGAATCTAAGCATCTTAATGGAGACAAGATGGACCTTATATACAGAAAGCCTGTGGGAGGGACCCAGGAGTGGCCAGTAAACTGGGGTGAACAGAACTCCTGGGACCTAGACCTCGTGGCCAAGGGAGAATGGAGCCTAGCTAAAATTAAGGGTGGGAAATGGCTGGGGCCATAAGGAGGTAAGACAATGGAGGGGAGATTGGGTGTAGCCACGATGAAGGGCCAGGTGAATACCAGAGGTTTGTCCATGTGGGAAAGTCCAGGGTTTTTCCTTTCTGGGGCCTAGATCCCAACCCCATCATTCCCCCCTCAAACAAATGGGACCCAAATTATTTTGGTGTAAGGGGCGAAGGTCTTGGCTTCTGAAACTGCTTCCTGCTGGTAAGGAGTGTAGAGCTGTCCCTGCCTCGAGGGGGTCCCAAAAAGGAGGTTAACTGGAACTGAGCACAGGTTGCATCCAAGGAATGATGGGAGACATTGACTGCTACTTGCTGTTTGCTACCAACTGTAGGTGAATGGGCTGTAGTCTGGAAGACACAAATCTGACAGAAAAGACTGCAGGGTCCAGATATAAATCAGGGACTAGATTTAGGGCCCAACTTTGAGAGGATAAAACATCCTTAGCTTTGTCTGGATTCAGTTTTCCAAACTTGAAGTATCAAATCCATATCATAGCCAGACTCAGGAATAGCCAGGTGGGTAATATTCCCTTTCAAAGGAACATAATGGGGAAACTGAACCAGGAGGATCCCATCCTAGACTGAGGCTAAAATTGTCATCTCAGCTTTTCCCAATGCTGACTTCCCACCAGTAGCACCTTCTTTGAGTAGCTTTTGACATTTCTCACAGATGGTGGATTATTGATTATTGATGGATTATGATTATGGATTATGACCCATCAGACAACTCAAAATAAAATCCTATGAGCTTTTACCTTAAACAGCAAGTTTTACTAATCACAGCTTAGGAAAAACTTTTCTAGGATTTACATCTCAAACTTAAATTTGTCCTGGTGTAAAAAGCCAATCATTAAAAATTTCTATACACTTGCAAATTCTCAGCAAGCCATACATAACACAAACTTTTTGGCTAGTTTACACATTAAAACAATAACTAACAACAGCTAAATTATTTTAGCGGTAACCAAATTATGAAAAGTTGCTTGACATAACTGATACAGAAAGTTCACTAATTTTAAACTTGAAACAAACCCATTACCACTCAGATGACTTCAGTTTTGTTAAATGAACTTCCAAATTACTTTACACAGAGCACTAGCAGTTAAAACTTACAAATTTAAAAGAGCATGCTTACCCAAGTTCGGAGGCCAGCTTCTTTAACTTGAGCAGGATGTGCTGAGCCTGGGTGATGCTTCCAGGCAAAGATTGCCCCAGAGCCCAAGGCCATTGCCAGGAGGGCCCATGCTGTAGCTGCTGCCCTTCCCCACTCCTTCCTTTCCCAGGTGGGGGAGGGCAAAATCAAAGGTGTTTCAAAATTCCCTAATGATCAATCACAAAACCTCCAGATTATGCCAAGATATTTTAAGCTGTTCTAACTTTCCCTGTAACCTCCAGGAAGGAGGATTCAGAGGTTCAGAGGGAAGGGAGTAAGTCTCAGGGAACCAAAAAGCAACTGCAGTTTTCCCCAATTCCCTGGTGCCTAGGGAATTAACAGAATTGAATATACGCTTCCGAATAGGGCATCCATCCTTGTCCTCTATTCTGCGGAACTCTTAGCCAGGTCCATGGCCTTGAACTGAGCCAGTGGACTGAGAGCTTGAGAGTGTCAGGCCCAGTGCTAGACAGCCTTGAAACTGTCTGCCAGAAAAGCACCTCCAAATCTTGGTGCTTGGAGAGCAGCCCCAACTGCAGAGCAAGAAAGGGAGGGAGAGGAGGCTTACATACCTTGCAGTCTTGGCTGGAAAAGAACTTGGGGTTAGGCAGTTTCCTAACACGGCCAAATCTGGTATTCTCCTGAGGTTATAATCCCATCAGCTGGCCTTTCATTGTGGCTACACCCAATCTCCCCTACATTGTCTTACCTCCCTATGATCCCTGGCCCTTTCTCCCCCTTAATCCTATCTAGGCTCCATTCTCCCTTGGCCTAGAGGTCCAGGTCCCTGGAATTCTGTTACCTCATAGACTACTTGGCCACTCCTAGATCCCTTCCATACCTGTATATAAGATCCATCTTGTCTCCATTAAGATGCTGGGGTTCTTAGAATCTAGCCCCTGCTCAGATTTTCACAATCTAGCAAATAGCCCACAGATGCTCAGATTCCTTAAGAGTCTAGCTAATATGGCAAATCTTCAATAAACCTTGTTTTTGGCTGAAAGAAGGCTTGGGTCAAATTCTTTCAGGCAGGACCCGCATGTCGTGATCTTGGGTTCCAGGACCCCTAACCTCTAGACCTCATCACTATGTTTGAAGAACTATGCCAGATGTTGAGGATGATATACATATATATATATATATGTATACACACACACACACATATATATATATATAATATATGTACATATATTATATATATATATATATATATGTATATACTTGGCCAACAGTTTATCTAAAAGGTTGGAGGTGGGAACTGAAATATTGCCTATAAAGAACAGCAAATAATCCAGCTTGACCAGAATTTTGCAGAGCATGTGAGGGGGGAGAATATTAAATTAGTCTAGGATGGCAGTCTAAACTTAGATTGCTAAATTCTTTGAATGCAGAGAAGCTTATGCTTTAGCCTAGAGACAGGAGGGAGCCACTGGAATTGGGCAGGAGAGAGACATGGTCAGGCTTGCACATTAAGAACATGAATTTGAAAGCTCTGTAAAAGAAGGATTGGAGATGGGCAAGATACAGTAAGGGAGGCTGATTAGGAGTCTGTTTGGAATAGTATAGGTGAGAGTTGATGAAAGCCAAAATTGACTTTGGTCTGTGTAGAAAGAAGGTGGAAAGATTTAAGCCTTTGATTTTCCTTCTAATTTGATACGTGTCAAAGATTCTAAATATGAAAAATCATCAATGACAAACAAACAAATACACCAGAAATGAAAACCAATTCCCCAAAGGGCAGTAGTGAGGTGGGCTATAAAAGCTATAAAGCACCATTTGACATTGCTTATGGAACCTTGATAATGAATCTAGCACAGTGCTAGCCACCATTGTGTTCTTAAATGATATGATCATTGCCTTTCCCTTGTAATGCTTGCATATAAATCCATCCCAGATTAATAGACCACAGAATATCATTAAGTACCTAGTTGTCTAAGGACTGGAACTGTGTCATGTATATTTCTTGCCTTATTATGTTATTCAATTTAAAAAAAATCAGTAAAAACATGTGTACTTGTAAATTTTAAGGCCAGAAATTTGAGTTTAACCACTTGTTGAATGAACCAGAAGCAACAATAAAAATAACGATAATAACATTAATAATTAGCATTTATATAGTGCTTTGTCAAGTGTTTACATAATAATCTCATTTAATCCTTCCAACAATTCTGTAAGGTAGCTGCTATCTTTAATACCATTTTTCAAATGAGGAAGCAGCCTCAGAAGGGTTAAGTGAATTGACCAGGGTTATACACCTAGTAATATGTCTGAAGCAGCAAATGAATTCATTTATCTCTGACTCCAATAAAACCAAGTGTTCTAACCACTATGCTACTTAGAAAGGACCATCAAGAACAGCTCTTGGTGTGCTAAGAGATCTTAGGATCAAAAGTGTCAAATAGCAAAAATAAGATGGCATTCTATTATATTTCTAAGTGACAAGGATCAATCAATGGGACTAATAATTTAACAGAAATAGAATGCCTAAGTTTCTTCACCTTTTTAAGACCTATATAATAAGTGCTACCCAACCCATTGTAATGAACTACGGGAGGAGAATTTGGCATTTGCCTGTATTTACACTTGCATGCCTAGCTTCAATTATTTCCCCAAACCCAAACTCCTCAGGAGTTTCTCTGGAAAACTCCAAGGCTTATGATAGAAAGTTACTTTAGGAAAACACTAAGTGATAAAAGTGATTTAAATACCTTCTTGAATTTTAAAGAAAACACCAGGAGAATTAAAAGATTTAAGCAAATGGTTTCCTTTTGTCAGGTAGACATAAAGTCTTTGAAATAATACGAGATAAGATCACTGAAATATCAATGCCCCAGTGAGTTCAAACATTGCAAATATTCCTTTCTTTGATATAATTCTACTAGGAGTCATCTATGTAAGCTATTAATTTTTTATTATTTTTCCATAATGCAACATTCAGGTTAACATCTACACTATCTAGGTTATCATCTACAAAGTGCTGATGTGCTCTGATTAAAATTTCCCTACCAGAAAGAATCCCTTGTATATCTAGAATCTTTAGTGTATTCAGGGTAGGCATTGATGCATCTAATATCTTCATATGTGCTTCTAAACCTTAAAAAAAAGAAGTGATATTTTAATATTGCAATCGATCAGTGATCTCATCCATGAAGCATCTAGGTAATTCAGAGAACATAGCACCAGGCCTGGAATTATTAAAACCTGAGTTCAAATTTGGCCTCAAACGCTTTCTTGCTGTGTGACCCTGAATAGATCATTTAGTCTCTGTTTAATTCAGTCTGTCAATTGCAAAATTGGGTTAATAATAGCATCTACCTTGTAGTGTCATTGGGAGGGACAAATGAGATAATATTTGTAAAATACTTATCACAGTTCCTGGTACACAGTAGACACTATACAAATATTAGTTGTTGTGGTTATCAATATACATATTCATTTCAACAACACAGAACACATATGTCAGTTCTTCCTCATCCTTTGTAACTCTTGTCTATGTGTTCCCATAAATTTGCACACTGGGTCCACCACACATGCTCACCTTCGTCATGTTTCTTGACATCAGTGTGCAGTGGAGTGTGCAAACATGAGGTGTATCCATTAGTTATCTTTTTTTTTCCGCAGCATGACTGATCCATCTTCTTTTTTCAGTTTCAATTCTTTGACGATCTTTTACCTCTTCTCTTAAATCATCATTTTTTTCAGGATCTTAGAGCCTGAATACCACTCACTGGTATTTGGGTGATAATAAGTTTTGAGTTGTTGTTTTCACATATATTTTCCTTCGCTCTCACAATATTAATATGAAGTAGACAGGGAGTTCTCATGTCTCAGATATGAAAGCGATGTCATAAGGAGCATATGGGTTTTTCTAGGTGTCACACAGTCAAAGTGATATTCAATGTAAGGGCCACTACTTAAATCTCATTCTCAGTCTCTTGATCAGACATGCAATCAAAGAGCTGAATGGAAAGTCAACTAAGTCAACCCCAAATTAAAGATGAGCCCCTGTTATAACATAACTGACAAGTAATCATTCAGTTTCTTTTTAAAGTCCTCCACTGAGAGGAAATCCATTAATTCCCAAGGTAGTACAGTCGTCTTTGAGATGGCTCTATTCATTAGGAATATTTCCTTTCTATCAATCCCTGTTCATCTTCTCCACCTGTTAGTTTACTACCTCAGAGATACCTCTTCAACTAATATCTACAAAGTCATTTTCTGGAACCTCAGAAACTCTCTAACCAAGTCCTTTACTTCGGCACATGTGGTGTCATGTCTTATAAATTATCATCTGAAAGTGATTCACAAGCAAAACTGCAATATTTCCTGCCTGAGTAATATACAACATAGAGGTCCTTGACATCTTATTTTATCTCCATCATTTGAGGGCAGTGTGTTTCATCTAGTATGTCTGCTATAATGAGAAAATATAATAGGTGAAGTTTAAGTCAGAAAAATTCAACAGCATACATGAAAAATGTTTCATTTTCCATCAAGAGCAGGGTTCTACAGTGCAATCTAGCATATGGCATTACCTCTATAATTGCTGACTGAATGAAAAGGAATAAAGACAAATAATATTTGAATGGACACAGAAAAGATGGGCACAAATGATGTCAGATGACTCCTGAATGCATGGGAGGTAAAAGAAATTGAACTCCATTAAATAATCATTGGTAATGTACACAAGTGAGAGGAAGAGAACAGGGTTGTGGAAAGATGGTTGGTTAGAGCAGAAACAAACGAAGAGGAATGACTTGGGGCAACAGCTACAGAGTGGAGATGGGAAGAACAAAGGCGAACACTGTCCCATAACCTTTGCTTAATGGATGAAAAGTGAATGAAGATGAACGTCAGGATACAACTGCTGAGCAAATGTGAATCAAATAAAGATAAATAATGTCAAAAGACTTGTACTGAGTCTATAGGGGGTGAACTAAGATGAAAAATACAAGTCACTAAGAGTGGAATGAGCCAGAGACAAATGAAGATCAATGATTCTACATTAGAACATTGAACTCAACTGTGCTTGTTTTGTGATGGTGTGGATTTGTAAAATGTGTAATTCTTCCTACGTAAAGATGAGTAGATAATTGGTGCATTGCTACATAAACTACATCAGGTTGTTAAAATAACAGCTTAAAGATACTCATGCCTTTGCATATGTACATTTCTTCCCTAAAATGCACTCCAGGTATTTTGGCTTGTTCAACCAGAACATGCTGAAGCCCCTAATTTTCAACTTCTATTAAATAGTCAAAGAGTAGACTTGTATATAAAAAGATGATTTGATGGAAGATCTAGCCATCAGTACTTTTTATGTCTTATGGCTTTATTGGGGTGGCAACAGAAGTTCATGTGGATCCATTTCACTAGGGACTCTGCCAGGTCTCCTTCTCAGATCTTCTTTATTTCTTTCTCTAGACCTTGAACAACCTAGCTGCTGTTAAAGCATTGGCAGATAGAAATCTAAAGCAGTAGATGATAGGACCTTGAGTTCTCATATATGGGCCTTTTTGTTATTGCTCTTCATTTCAGTTGCATCTAACTTTTTGTGAACCCATTTTGGGTTTTAGTTGCAAAGAGACTGGAGTGGTTTGACATTTCCTTCTTCAGTTCATTTTTACAGGTGAGGAAACTGAGGAAAACAGGGTTAAGTGACTAGCCCAGGGTTACATAGCTAATACGTGTCTGAGGTCAGATTTAAATGCAAGAAGATGAGTCTACCCGATCCCAGGCTCAGTAGTCTATCCAACACACGCTACCTCACCTGAAATTAGGCCATCAGGATACTTCCTGGCCATTTCTAAACCATGCCACCTATGTACATACTGGGTATCCTTATCCTCCTTGCATCAGAAATCAGATTTTGTCCTTGGCATCCTAGACTCTGATAGGGGAGCTTTTGCCTATCTTTCTTGGAAGCAGGCCACCTCACCATTTCCCAGCCTTTTTCCAAACCGTATTCTTCCATGCCCCTTGTCACCCTTCCTCACCAGAACTCAGATTCTGCCTTTGGTAAATGAACTATTGCCTTATTTTTTTCTGGCACTAGAACACCATGCCATGATTACACTCATAACAATGTCCATACCAACTTGCTTTCCACCCACTAGCTACCACCCCTTTATATGTTATTTTCTTTTATTAGAATGTAAGCTTCTAGAGGGCAGAGACTGTCTTGTTTGAAAGTATTTATATTCCCAGAACTTAGCATAGTCCTTGGCCCAAATTAAAAATTATGAAATGCATTCGCATTCCTTCATCCTTTCATTTAAGTTGATATTCTTTCAGTACTATAGTACAAAATTTCACTTTAGAGGAAAAAGTTGGTCTATCAGCAATAGAGAAGATGAAGAAGGTCCCAGTAATATATTTAGGATTGGAATGGACCTTGGAGGTCATCTAGTCCACTCCTCTCATTTTGCAAATGAGGAAACTGAGACCTAGAGAGGTACTAACTCATGTTGACATAGTAAGTGGCAAAGAATTGGACCCAGGACCTCTGGCTCCAGTGTTATAACTTAACTTGTTTGAATCCTGAGAATTTCCCATTTGTTATGGTGCATAACAACCCTTGCAAACAGGAAAACTGTTTTACCAGCCTGCATAGTTTCCTAAATTTATTTGGATTTATTTGTTTAATCAGACTGCCCTGTCCCTAAAAATATCTAAGCACTAGACTAAGAATTAAATATAATCACCAACCCCCAAATAATCTATGTTCTCTGAAAAGTTGTACCAATTGCTCTGTAAGAATGGTTATTTTAAATATCAAGGCTTTGCCCAGATTTTTTTTTTTGCTATTAAAAGCATTATATTTATTGTCATTACTGCACTATGTGGAATTATAGAAAACTTTCTGGTGTTCAGACTGCTCATTTAATGATCTTAGAATCCTCTGACATCCATTGCTATCCACTTAGGTTTCCAAATGGATAAAAAAAGCTTATAGGAATTAAGCTTGAATGAGATCTATTTCCAATGGTCAGGTATACCTAGGAAGCTCACTTTGGCTGAACTCACAAACCCACCAATTTGTGTTTTATTAATATTTTATTGCAATCATCAATATACTTTTATTGCATCCACAGAACAATGTGGGCGTTAAATATGGTAGTTAAATAAATTGAAGCATACAACACAACTTTCCTATACTGTACAGATGGTGGAAGAAAACATGGAACTCAATCTATAAATCACATATGGGCAGTAACACCTACTTCTTTATGCCAATATCAATACTTTTCAACAATTCACTATGGTATGTGCATAGGACACTTTCCAATAATGCATAATGAATTACCACCTCCTGTAGTCTCAATTACAAAAAAGAAGCAACAAAAAGAGAACAAGTACTTTTATTGTTTCTCTACGGAAACATCCTGCTACTCAACAGATTAATTTATCCCAGTTTCCATTCATAAAAAGTCAACTGTTTTACAACTCATGTTATTCAAGCCCTTTAATCAACAGTAATAAAAATAGTGTTGAGACCAGAAGTCATTTATATTATCAATTAGATGATCTTATTAATAAGCATTTGCTGACTCCCATGCCACAATGGCATTACAGGAGTGAATTAGGGATTGGAACTCTACCTACCAATAATGAACACAGGGTTACCTCAGAGAACATGAGTGTGGTTACTCTCCTAACAAACACACTAATGACTTTCTTGAAGTGACTTAGAAGTGTGGAACAGCATAGTTACTTTAATAATTAATATGAGACTATCTGAGAAAGTACAGCTTAGAAGAGATACTCAAACAGTTACTTTAGTAAATGGCCTAAGTTTAGCTCCCATGTTTTAACCACAGTGTCAATGAGGCCAAGATCAATTCTTATTATTGAAATTGAACACAACTTCATGAAAAGAAGGTATAGGCTTTATGGCTCAAAGGCAACTAAAGGCTATCTAATCTTTGCCAGAAGAGAAAACTGAGGCTCAGAGCAGTAAGTGACTTTGGTAAGGTCACAGAGTTAAGAAGTAGCAAAACCAGAAATTGACTCCAAATCTGACTTTAAATTAAATATTCTTTTAAATTTATCACTATATACTGACAGTTTAATATGATAACCAATACAATGTGCCTCCAATGTAGATTCTAATGCTCAAAAGTGGGATTGGAAGAGAGAGTATGGATGAATCCATGATAACTTATCATCTTCATTCATTACTTTTATGTTTTGTGAGATTGGTGTTTCTTTGACTCGGGCTTTCCTTTCACTGATGCCTTCTACCCATGCTGCTCTTCTGCAGATGCTAATATAAAGGCTCTGCAGAGGGCCCACCCCTGTGCTAAGGACCTTCTATTAGATCTCTTAACATTGCGAGAAAACTAATAAAGCAGCCCAGGTTTTCATCTTGTTGTTACTATTTGTCCTTCATTCTCAAATAAGAGCAATGGCATCAGGAGGGGGATGTCTTGATTTGCAAGTGAATTGGATTGATAATGGGCAAGACATGGACTGGTAATGGGCCAGGATACAGTGGGAGCCTTTGGCCTTTTTAAGCTAAGGTCTTTCACAGGTCTCAATCTCTCTGAAGCAACACCTATTCAATAATTAAAGGTTCAGTAAGAATTGAAGCAAAAGAAGGTCTAGTTTGCCTTCATAAAAGAATCCGTCTGGGAGGAGAAGATGATCAGAGTTTCTGGACAGAACAGAAACAATTGCTATTTATGAGGTTTTCATCAGCTATTGAATCATAGAATGATAGATTTTGTGCCAGAAGGCACCTTAGGGGCCATTATATTCAACCTACATCATCTTACAGATGAGGAAACCTAGGTTTACCCTAGTTATGTTGCTTCCCCAGGATTAGACAACTATTAAGGTGAGTTTTAAATTCAGGTCTTTTTGAGTTCAAGCCCAGCACTATATCCATTGTGCAACCTAAGTGTCTGTCATTCTCATCAGTCTTCTCACCCAGTCCTGGCAAGGAAGGGGAAACAGCATTGAGAACATGCCAAGAGTAATTTCATTTGATCCTCACAAAAGCCCTGAAAGCTCGTTACTGTTATGATCCCCATTTTACAGTTGTGAAAATTGAGACAAACATAGGTTAAGTGACATGTCCAGAGTCACACATATAGTAAGTGTTTAAGATTGGATTTGAATGAACCCAGGCTTTTCCCACTCTAAGTCTAGTGTTCTATCTACTACTCCACCTAGCTACCTGGTCATATGCGTCTGTGACAATAACCTTTACAATACTTCTCTTGCAGAATTTTTATTTATTCATACCACGTACACATGCCATTGACCTCTGGGTAATCCCAAAAATTAATTCTTCACAGACTATGCTATTCCATGCTTCACAGTCATACAATCTCACCAAAGGAATATTATTATTAAAACAGCCAGTCTTTGATTCAGCTAGAAATAACTTCACAACTTTCAGAGGCAATTTTCCAACTCATCTTTAATTGTGGACCTATATCATTGTTCATATGCACTATCTGCTCAAGACATAAACACCTAACTGATACACTGGATAAAGTAGATGATTTGGAGGTAGAAGGACCTGAATTTAAATCTGTCCTCAGACACTTTTGTGTGGCCCTGAGTAAATCACTTAATCTCTCCGTACCTTTGTTTCCACAGCTATAAAATGGGGGTGAATAATAACAACTATCAGAGTTGTGGTGAAGATAACATGAGATAATATTTTAAAGCAGTTTGCAAACTGTAAAGTACTAAATAAATGCTAGCTATTCTTATCATTATTCTTACAACTATAAATGCAATGTAAATGGGTTGTGTAATCTTATGTAATGCACTATGTGTATCAGACAATTGATAGAAAATAAATATGTCAGTGATAGAATCAATCTCAAGTGATTGGCTATGGGTCAGAAATAATGCTCATAGAGTCACAAATAAGGAAGGCTTCTTTATGGTTTAAACATGGTCAAAAATTATTTCCATCCTCTTAATTGGTGTGCCACATGATAGTTTAACTACTTGGAAGGTATAAGCAATGTGAAAAATCCAGAAGGGTTGGAAGGTACCTGCTTGGTGTAATGTATATATGAAGCCAAGGGGAAATAAAAGAACAAATGTAAGAGAGAAGATGGGATGGTAGGGGGAAATGATGGATTTGGAGTTGGAAGACTAGGATTCAAATCCCACGTCTGCTTCTAACTACCTGTTATCTAACTACCTTGGACAAACCAATAATACAGGCTTCATTTTCCTCTTCAATAAAGTAAGGAAATTAAACTAAATGGCTTCTAAAACTTCCACCATCTCAAATTATATGATCTTATGATCCCTATGATCTAGAATGAATACTTGACCAATTATTTCCTTAGAATAGAGGATATGTCTAACAATATTGAATTAATAAGTTGCCAAAAAGCAATTAATAAGCCAACATTTCTAACTTACTACTAATCAATTTAAACTGACAGAAAATTAACCAAGTTATATAAGTCACTAACATATTATTTTTATTTGTAGCTTATAGAAATAAGTCAAAATAGTATATAAAATGTATAACATAGCTAATATAAATTGTATTAGATATGCTGTATTTTATTGTTAATGTGTATTTACACAACATATATGAATTAAACTTCATTATTTCAAACCACTTTGTATGCATTATTTCATTTTAATTTTTATAGAAATTCTCTGGGTTTAGTATAACTATTATGTTTATCTCTAGTATCAGAATGGAGGAATTTGAAATTCCAAGTCTTTAAAGGAGCTGCCCACATTCTCTTAGCTAGAAAGTAACTCATAGAGCTTTGGATTCAAATCCAGGGCTATGGAGTTCAGTTCCAAGTCTGGTGGTCTTTTCACCATAATCTTTCTTTTAAATGCAGAAGAAGATAAGTAAAAAATGACCAAGGAAAGTTCATTTTTCAATCAATTTTCTGCATTATTCTTCCCATTGAAATAAATGCAATGTTTGAAAAGTAACAGCTTTAAAAGTCAACCTCTATCTTTAGACTCTCTTGTCTTCAGAAAAGGCTAGAAAATACAATTTACTATGAATAGTATCAGTAATCTCTCCAGTATTACCAGAATCCAAGTAAGAAGGCTATGTATAAATGAGGAATGAGCTAACACATTTCAGTGATAATGCTCTCTGGGGAGATTTGAACATTTTTTTAAATGAAACTTTTATATAATTAAACAACATATTAGACTCTCTCTCTCTCTCTCTCTCTCTCTCTCTCTCTCTCTCTCTCTCTCTCTCTCTCTCTCTTTCTCTCTCTCCCCCTTTGGCATCATTCCTCTCCCTGATTCTCAAAGAGGAAATTGGTCACTAACCATCTAATGAGAACAACTTTGGAAGCCAGAGTGCATGACTCATGTCTCATAATTTGGAATTAATATTTAATTATGGGCACGAGTCTGGGAGTAACAGTCTCACATCCAACTTAGATCTTCCGCATCCCACCCATCAACCTTAATCTCCCCCAAAATGGCAACTACAATCAAGGATCAGCTGATTGTGAATGTCCTAAAGGAAGACCAGGTTCCCCCTAACAAGTTTACTGTTGTTGGGGTTGGTGCAGTTGGCATGACATGTGCCATCAGTATCTTAATGAAGTATTTGGCTGATAATCTTGCCCTAGTTGATGTAATAGAAGACAAACTAAAGGGAGAGATGATGGATCTCCAACATAGTAGCCTTTTCCTCAAAATGCCAAAGATTGTTTCTGGCAAAGACTACTGTGTGACTGAAAACTCAAAGTTGGTTATTGTTACAGCTGAGGCACATCAACAGGAGGGAGAAAGTCATCTTAATTTGGTCCAGCACAATGTGAATATCTTTAAATTCATCATTCCCAGTATTGCTAAATGCAGCCTTAATTGCAAGCTGCTTTTTGTTTCCAATCCAGTGGATATTTTGACATGTGTCCTGTAAGCTAAGTAGTTTCCTGAGAACCATGTTATTAGAAGTGGTTGCAATCTGGATTCTGTCTGTTTCCGCTACCTAATGGGGGAGAGACTTGGTGTCCATTCTTCAAGTTGTCATGGATGGGTCCCTGGGAAACATGGAGACTCAGTGTTCCTGTGTGGAGTGGTGTGAATGTTGCTGGTGTCTCTGTGAAGAATCTTTATCCTGCTTTGGGAACTGATGCTGATTTAGAGAATTGGAAAGAAGTTCATAAACAGGTGGTTGGCAGTGGTTATGAGGTGATCAAGCTGAAGGGCTGTACTTCCTGGGCCATTGGCTTGTCTATGGCAGATCTAGCAAAAAACATTATGAAGAATCTTGGGAGAGTGCATTCAATTTCCACTATGATAAGGGCCTATATGGCATTAATAAGGATGTCTTCCTTACTGTCCCATGTGTCTTGGGGAAGAATGGCATTTCAGATGTGTGAAGGTAAACCTGAATCTGGAGGAAGAGGGTCATTTAAAGAAGAGCACAGATACTCTTTGGGGAATCCAGAAGGAGCTGCAATTTTAAAGCCTTTTAATATGCTGCCATTTTATTATAGAGAACATGACAGTGATTAAGGGGTTATGTATGATGCACTTTTCAAACAGGTCAAATCTTCCTCTGATCAGTGATTGAACACCAGAAATGTAAAACCTGTGAACACACTCTAGTCTCTTCCTAAAGTTTGAAATGGGGAATAGTACAGTGTGACTACTGCTTGTTAAACCCTGTTGTTGTTTGTGTGTGATGCTGGATATGACTCATACAGTCTTAGTAGTCGGTGTCAAGCAGAGCCACCCCACAGGTATATAACTGCCTGCCTTGTATATAAGTGCTACAGGTTCCCGGAGGTCCAGAAGACAACATTCCTGGATACAAAATACCATATAGTAGTAATACTTTGTTGATGCGTTGATTACCTTTGTGCCCACCTCCATTAGGGCTCTACAGCATGGACCCATGTATCAACTTTCCAGAGGACCTGATTTTGTGTATGTATGTATGTATGTATGTATGTATGTATGTATGTATGTATACACACACAAGAACACACACACATACATATATACATACATATATGTAGTTGTAAATTTCAATATTATATAAGATGTATATATGTACAACGATGCAACCAATTCTTCAAGTTTCGTACTAACCCTAAATATTGAATAAACAACAAACAACTGATGAAAAAAAAAAGATTTAATTATGGAGTTTGACTGGTCCAGTTGACCATATTAACAGGTGGGCCCAGTCCCTTTCTTGTAGATGCAATATGGAGGCAGAAGTATGTTACTAGACATAGTTATAGTTCTGCCTCAGTTGCTTCTAATGTTGCTAGATATTCAATACTGTACCATTACACAGGAATTTGGCTGGACTGTTATTTTCCATGCAAGTTTCTTTTGTGGGCATGGCATTTTAACTTTTATTTTTTATTAAAATCTCAAATAAATATGCTTCCTATTTACTTTACATCAGCTCTTCTAATGGGTCTTCTCTCCAACCCCTAAATGAAGATTGAACATTTAAACAAACATTATTGAGAATCACTCCTTGAAAATCATTCCTAGGCAAAGAACAGTGAAATGTATTTTGGCAACATGGGATGAGAACAGGATTGATGCTGATGGAAGGAGAGGGCTCAGAGTAAGGGAGGGAGGAGAACTTTAGGTTCAAAAGATGCCTAGATACTCATTGGAAAGAGGACTGGGAAGGAAAATTGACTCTGACCTAAAAAAAATGTTGAAAATTCTTAATAGCAAATGGCTTTTCAGAAATTGTTTTCTCTTAGCAGTGTTTGTGAGCTTTTTTGCCCAACTTCAAAAGCACAGCATATTCTTTGGGCTTTTGAAGTTGGAGTAGCATTCTGCAATGGTTATTGTGTGGCCAGCAGCAAAACTGTTCCTTTGTTCTTTTCTTTTTTTTTAAGTCTATGAGGCCACAAAGGTGCATCTCATTAACGTGCCCTGGATATAATCTCTAAGTTAAGAGTTTTGCTTAGTTCCTCTCAACCCAGCCCTAGATAGAGCAATGAGAGTAAGCCTTAATTAACCATGACAGACTATACTACAGTAACAGAGGTCAAGGACGCAAGTTTAAAATATCTCAAATATTTTCTAAAAGCTTCCAAATGCATCTTCATTTTAATGAGGTTACTTTCATTGATGTCCAGAACAAAATGAATTTGTCAAATGCCATACATGTGCATTGTACTCTATTTGTGCTGCTTTTGTTATTCTCCCAGTGATTGATTTTCCCTGACTCTTCAAATAGCTTTGTATTCTTTTTGCATATATTTCATATTTCTGTATCTGCATGAATGTCATTGCTATTAGTAAAATGGTGTCTCCTTGAGGGCCAGGATTACTTCATTTTTGCCTATGTATCCTCAACATCTAGAACAGTGTCTAGTAATTAGTATGAGCTTAATAAGCAATTATGGGTTGGAAATAAACATTAAAAATTAAAATCAAAGTCATTTATTTTTTGTGAATAAAGTGATCAGGATTAGACATAAATTATCATTCAAGGATACACAACATATATAAAATGACTCACATTTTGGGAAACTTCATAAAATAGGTAAATCTAATATGATTCAACCACATTTCAAGTAGAACAGCCTTGAAAAAGGCATACATCTTCTTATCCAAAAGGGGGCAATAAACTTATTAATTTATTTCATCTGCCTACCAATTTATCTCATTAGCATTGTCTCAATGTCAATATCAACATCAGGTTATCGTTAGCAGGAAGACAGAAAAAGACAAATCAGGGTTAGTAATTCTTGGACCAAGTCAAGAAGTCAGATTAGGTAACTATAACCTTGGACATAAAGAAAACTGAGCAGAAGTCACAAGGGAGCTCCGTGTAACTGATAATATCATGGAACCAGAGGATGAAACTGAGGTCAGAGTTCTGGGTGGTAGGTAAAAAATATGGAGAAAAGCAGTGCACAAAGCCCAAATAATCAGGCCATAATTATCACTGATAGGTGCAAACTGGGAAGGAAGCTTAGGAAAATGGAAGATAAGAGTGTCCAGGATATGTTCCCAATGTCTAGAACACCATGGCAGACAAAGAATAAGAGAGAGGGAATGCAGTTTGACCAAATGACTGGAGATTATATCTCAGGATGTAATATAAGCTTCAATGGGGTAAGAAAGAAGTGTAGTGCTAGGTGATCAGTGGAAGCTGATATCCCAGAGATCAACCAAAAATCGCAGGGATGGAGAGATCCTTAGAGAGAAAAATCCTTCCAAAGACTGAGTAATAAAGAATAGCAGAACAATAGCAGCAAGTCTGACCTGAATACCGAACCAATCTTTTCCAAGTGATGGGTTCTTTATAGTACTGTAGGGGGGCGATAACTTGTTGACGAGTTCTTCACTGGGAGTAAGTATGAGTAGGTGCAGCTGATGAGAGGATAAAGTTGCAAGAAGGAGTCATATCACTCTCTGAAGTCCAGAAAAATATTTTCAGGAGTGCCTAGGTATAGCAGTATGACAATTATTGTGCTATTTTACATTTATTCATTTGATCCTCACATTCACTCGAGGGAGGTCAGGCAGATATTATAAGCATGTTAAAAGTAAGAAAATATAAACAGAGAGGTCATGTGGCTGATAAATTGTTGAGTCAGCATTTGTACTCAGGCTCATTTTTTTTCATCTTTGTCACTATTACCATCATAACCATCACCAACATGACCATAGTAACACTAAATTATAATTATGTAGAACTTTGGGTTTTCAAATAGCTTGTCATTCAATTGGATATAATATAACCATGTGAGGTAAGTGCTGTAGGTATTATTATCCCATTTTTAAGATGAAGAAACTGAAGCCAGGGAAATTAATTGACTTGAGTTGGACATCTAAACTACGATTTTAGCTCAATACCCTATAGTAATACCCATTATATTTTTACAGAATCTCATTCTTCTGAATAAAGTCCACTTGGATTAGCATTTCAGACAATTCAGACATTATTCTCACCACATAATTATTTTGCTCCTGCTCCCTGAATTAGGTAGATGTAGGTTTTACAATTGAATTAGGAGGGAATGGGGAAATGTTTTTATTGCAATGAGGAAGACAATTTTGATTATACAGCTTTGAACAAAATGGAAGTAGAAAAGAGGACTCTGATATAATTCTCCAGTGCCTACTTCAGAGGTCATCTAACATCTTCAAGAATTACCAGATGTATTCATTTAAGATAATCACACAATATGCAATTAATAAGAACTTAATGTGTGGCAAGACCTGTGCTAGAAACCATCTCAACAACCCTGGTAGTAAACCAGTTTTAGACCATAACTTGTAATTGGCACTTATCAGATGTTCCCATATTCTTAGAAGCATAACTTTAAGAAAACTGAAAGTATAAGTTGTCCAAATGATGTCATCATACATTTGGAATGCAACATGGTTGTCTTGACTAAAAGAAATCAAAATAACACATTTCTATATCACATTTTCTTGAATGAATATAGAGTAAAAGTGTGTGATATTCCATATATCACTGGGGCAAACTATAGCCTGAAACATGAGTCATGATCATGACATCATGGTGGTCTCCTGAAGTCAATGTAGACAAACTAGAGTGTTTTATCTAATGATATTGCATTCAAAAGAGTATCAGTAAGACATAGTAGACGATTCATCTAAGTATTATATATGTTAAGGAGAGATAGCATTTGCTGATTATTTTAGAACTATGAGTAGCACATGAAACTTCTAGATTATGTGATTGTGAGGAAATAATTTTCTTGTTAATTAATCTTAATATTTTTTAAGAACATATAATTATTTAAAATGTTGGTCTGCAAACAAGACTTTTGTTCTCAAAGTTTCTTATAAAATACAATGTCATTTTTTTTCTTTTAATTACGCAACTCCAAGTTTACCTCAAATGTGTGAATTGCATGGAACATAACAGAAATAATGTATTTGCAAGGACATAATGAAACTAGACCCTGAAGTCAATCAAGATTTTTTTTTCATAGTTTTACTGACACTTAGTAAATTACAGAAATTAGGTGATTAATGAAAATCTAATAGTGAGAGTCAAAACAAAACCTATATGACCTTTCCTACATTAGTTGCAATGGCTTTCAAATGAGTTGTTTTTTTTTTTTTTTGTAAAAACCTTTCTAAATCTATAATGAGAAACAATCCAAATTATATTTTTGGCAGAGGATTTTCAGAGACTGGTAGAATTAAATGGGTGTTACTTTGACTCAGTTTTCCTAAAATTTTCCTTTTACCATATTCCTCTCAAAACAATCCCTGCAGAATGATTTTTTTCTTTAGTAAATTACTACAAAAATGTTTGTAACCTGAAAAATGTATTTTAATTTATTTAAATAACCATATTTAACTCATTCTAAAAGCTTAGAACAGTACCTTCAAGTTATTTTTCTTTTTCTTCTTCAATTGTGGGTTTTGGCTGTTTCAAAGAAGAAAAATTAAGAATCCCAGAAATTCTTTGAGTATTTCCAAATTATCACGTTTGTAATCATGGACATAAATATATGAATGATATTTTTTCATATTTATTACAAATATTGGATAGTTTTATAGGAACAGCTTAAGATAGACTAGAGCACACAAGTACACATGTATATACCCACACATCTCAATTTAAGTGGGTTAGATGGAGTACACTACTTGGAGCAGGTAACAGATCAATCTAATTAGTTAACTGTTATAAATATAATCAGACCAGAGTGAAAAGAAGGGAGGGAGTCAAAATGGCATGGCACACATTTAATAAAGGACTAAACTGATTCCCAGTCCTTATAAACTGAAGTATAAAAATTAAAAATAACAACTATTTGAAGAAGTTTTGGTTGTCTGTAAAAAAAAAATAACTAGCAAAATGAAGTTACACATGTAGGGAAATGTAGAGTGAAGAATATTTGATCATAGTAATCATGTTCTGTGGTGTCTCTTTATGAGAGTTGTCAAAGTTGTCAAAGCCCTTTGAAAATATTGGCACTATAACTTTGAAGGCACCATATTGCAAACAGTGATAAATTAATTGTTTGACAAAGAATAGAAAGCACAGAGATGTGACATGAGTCAACCAAAGTGCTAATAATGTATTCATGTGCCTTCAAGGGGATGCTAGTTCAAACCTAAAGTCACTAAATTGGGTTTTCAACCTTATTCACTGATGATGTAATCAAATGGGTAATGTTTATTACTTAGTAATCCTTAGGAGTTGATCTTAAGAATGGATACGACTTTGAAAGTTGGGGAAAAGATATGATTTAGATCAAAGCCATGGGGAATGAAACAAAGAAGAAAAATGATATTATCTTTTGGTAGGTTCTTAACTGGAAATAAAAAAAATTCATAAACATAAATAATTGCTAATGGCTAATTGCTATTTAAATCATAAATTCATCAAGATTTCTACCTTACATGACTGTTTGAAGTGATATATATCCATGATTATATTTAATGATGTAAACATATTTAATACATCAATATTTTTTCAATAAATGATTTAAATAGTATTTCATAGATATGCATATATAGGTCTTCATAAAGTTCATGGATCCATATTAGAGGTCAATATATGGTTAATATACATGTATTAACATATATATGTAATTGATTCATGATATCCTTCATTAATGTCCTCTTTCCATGGAAGCATATAAGAATTATTTTTTGCTTTCTCAACTCAGCTGATCTGTGTCAATTTCCTCTCACATGTCTTCCATAGGAGTTCTAAGTGATGTATTCCAGGGTTCCCCTTAGATCCTTTAAGACTACATGGGCACCATAGCATGACTTGGGCTATCCATGCTCTTGCCATATTGTAAGTTCCCTTCCTTTCCAATTTAACTTTTCTTAAATGACCCTGTTGTATTCTATGTTTTGCATACAAATCAAAACTGCCGTTAATATGCAGCCTAATAATTGACTTCATTCATCTTTTCTTTGTCTTTCAGACAATCCTTTCACAATTTTAATTTATTAGTGATTATGATATAACATGATTTGGCATAAATGAACATAGGCAAGACTTTATTGTGATTTGATTACAGGCTTTGTTGGCAAGGAATATCTGGACAGGAATGAATCAGGAATGGTTTGATTTCTAAGGCAGCACATTAGTTGATCTTTCAAGAAAAATAATGTTTCTAAGAATATGAGTTGAGGAAGGAGTGCTTTCCAGGTATTTGGCATGGCCAACTCAAAGACACGGAATTGAGACTTGGAATGTATTATATGAAAGCCCATTTGGCTCTACTGTTGTGCACATAGAGGCAGGAAAGACAAGCTGAGACTAGGTTGAGAAAGGGTTCATTTTAAAGAGATAAGTAGATATTTATTTTCAAAGGTTATAGGGAAGCACTGAAGTCCAGTTAGTAGGGAAATGTCATCATCAGATCCACCCACTAAGAAAATCACTTTGGCAGTGATGTGGAGAATGGATTGAATACAGAGAGCATTGAAAGAGAAAGAATAATTCAGCTACTGCAATAATTCAGGTTAGAAATGATGAAGACCTGGAATAGGTTATAATTGTGAGAAGAAAGATAGGTGGCAAAGTGGATAGAGACACAGGCCTGGAGTCAGGTAGACATGAGTTGGAATTGTTTAACCTCAGACACGTACTAGAAAAGTAACTTGGTATCTATTTTCTCCTCATCTATAAAATGAGGATAATTACAAATCCTATCTCCCAGGATAGTTGTAAAGATTAAATGAAATAATACTTGTATAGCACTTAGCACTGTGCCTAGCACACAGTGAATGTTACATAAATTCTAGACATTTTTATTATTAACTGTGGATTCAGAGAAGGAAGCAGATGCAATAGATATTGTGGCAGTAGAAATAAGATTTGGCAATGGAATCAAAGTGTTAGTAGAGACAGACTATAGACTGGAAGTGGACTGTCATGTATAAAGAACATCAAGTAGTTCAATTTGGCTGAACAATTGAATGTGTGGAGAGGAACAAAGTAGAATAACCATAAGGGTATCAGAATGAAGACTCAAGTTCAGACCTTCAATCTTAATCTCTTTCCCACTACTCCACCCCAGGCCACCTCTCAACCACATTAACGAATAAGCTTCTGAAATATATATTGTTGAAAAATCATTAAACATGTTCACATCTATGTATATATATATCCTTCCTGAAGAACAGATGGGCACCACATTTTTGCCTGTCATCCCTTTTCTCTGTGGCCTGGTAGTTGTCTGCTAAATATGTTGGCTTACATAAACTGAAGACCATGTAAATTAGTATCACTTTGGTAAGAGTATTTAAGAAATATGCACGTTTTCTTCCTCAGTACAATATTAGTCAGATTAACATAGACTGAACTTTGAATTCCTAATTTCCTTGAAGAAAAAGCTCACCTGCCATCTCCTACTGGCAACCTCCTGATGCCTGCAGGGGTTAATGTTCTCTTTCCCTTGAAATTATTGTTTATAATTACTTTGCATAAATTTTGTTTTTACTTATCCATTCATTCATGGTGGGCTGCCTCTTTAGCTCTAGACTGTAAGTTCCTGAAGTATGAGAACTGATTAATTTGTTTGTATGTCTTCATATCCTAATAGAGTGGTTTATATTATATTTCTTAATAATGCAATATTTATTTTCAAGCACTTACTCTTTTCAAGGCATTGTGGTAGGTCCTGGAGATATAAAGTCAAAAGGAAAAAAGAAAAAAAAATCTTACATTATGCCAAGTGGATACAACATATCATTAGTGGATGTTAGGATCAGAAGAGTTCACTGGAAAAATAAAAATAAAATCAGTATATGTCCATTCCACAGAATTACAGAACTTGAGAGTATTAAGGAACATCTTTGGCCATCCCATTCAACCTAGACACGAAAACAAATAAGTATTGAGCTAGATTAATGACTTTACTCCCCCCCCCCCCAAAAAAAACATGCTGGCATGGCAATTCAAATAATAACTGATCTATAAATACTTATTGAATGAAGATGGTTTGCCCATAGACCTGCAGCTATTGTCAAAACACTAAGTGCTTGATGAATCAAATGGATTTGGAATTGATAAGTGTTAATAACAGCCCATTTTCTACCTCACTTTTTGGGGGAGTGAAAGAATGAATAAACAAATCAATGAGTTAATGAATAAATTGATTAAATTCATATTAAATGCCTACTGTATGACACACATTGTGCTGTTCCAGGGATAAAAATATAGAAAAAAATAAATTGCCTGCTCTTAAGAATCTTACATCATAAAGGAAACATATAAACATAGTGAAGGACTACTCAGGGAGGGACACTTTGGTCCAGAAAGATAGCTGGCGATGATTGGGGGAATTAAGGAGTATAATGACATACATCATTAAAGAAAAATAGCATAGTGGATTTGATCATGGTTCATGGCTCCAGAACTGGAGGTGGAGGAAGGCTGGTAATAAAGGTGCAAAGAGGAGGGTTGGGGAAGAAGTGATTAGAGGACAGGAACTGAAGTGAAACCTGCCTGAAGTTTTCCTGAAGAATTCCACCACAGGTAGTTACTAATCAGGTCTCAAGGAAAGTGACTCCTAGACCTGGTTTCTGGCATAGAATTAGAGAAGGTTACGAAAGAGGTGAACTGAGATCAAGGGAAGAAATGAACCATAGATGGAGCTTTCCTAAAATAGGGTGTGGTGGTTGGTCCCCCTTTTAACATAACACAACATTTTGGATGTAGAGCAGTTGGAAAAGTTTAGAGGTCCTAAGAATGTATTGAAGGGGTGGCTAGCAAGGCCTGGGACTCCTTGTGTTCATCATTAGGTTAGATGGTAGTGCCAGAGATCTACAGGTAGTGGAGGTAGGGCAAATGGTAAGGCCTATTAGTCTTACATCCCATATAAAGGAATAGAATTAGTGACATCTATCTCATCCACAACAGTCAAAAAAAATTAACATGGTTCCTGCACTGCCCAGCCTGAGAAAAAAGGATGAGGAGGGAAGTCAAAGGTAAAGGGTTTCACAGGTAGATGTGGCTCTGTTTTATTCTAAACACACATTTGTATATTTGAAAACAGTGTTTATTATAAAGGAAAAAAAAGGTCTAAGATTTATAACTTATTCAAAGCCTTATACTACTATTTCTTGAACAGTTTTTGCAAGAGCATCAGAAGGCATTTGAACTTGACATCACAAAGAATAATATCTGATTTGGTGGAAGTATCTAGACTATGCATCATTATTGAAACCACAAGACTCATGAATCAATTGTCTGTATATATTCTGAACTTTAGCAAGTTAGATCACAGGTAAGAATCAACCACAAATTAGTTAATATACTGAAGATGAGAAGATCCTACATGAATTGGACAGTTATATCTGACCTATGCAAATAAGCCATTGACATTTCAAATAGGAAATGGTTATAAGTAAAAACATTGATTCTGATTATCACCATTTCTTAGAAAAGGTTAGCTAATATTAAGCAGTCACCAAAACAAGGTCAAAAGAGACTGGAATCCACTTCAGCCACTAAGAAAACACTTGCTAAGAAGAGAGATATGGCAAAAAGGAGTAGACATAGGAAGAGTGCAATAGTTAACTTAAATACCTTTGATAGACATCATGGAGGAGTGTAACAGAAGATTTAAAAAGCCTGGTTGTCTTGCAAAGCAATGAAAATTGGTGGAGGGGAAAATGTTTTGTATATAAAAACAAAAACAAGTATATGTGTTTATACACAGACACAAATAGGATAGGTATCCTGCTGCTTAGACAGACTTGGGCTCTGTCAAACTATACACAAGATTTTAATTAGCATGGCAGTTTATAATGATGAACGTATTATGAGCGTACACAAAAAAGTCAGTCCACCCTGCACATCCTCCCTCCCTTCCCTCCCCCAAAAAAGATTCCAATTTTTGAAAAGCACTTGATATTTTAACTGACTTGATTGTTTTGTTGTTATCCTGAGATTGGCTGGTTATTTTAGCCTGATTTAATTGTATATCCAACTGACAACCAGTCAAATCTTCAAAGTGGCAGTACAACTAGGAAAGAAACAGATATAAAAGATGGTTGGAAAAAACCAGTATTTTATCATTCGCGATTTGATATCATACTTTACAATGCCTTTGTATCTCCAAGGGACCATGACTTTCTGAATTCTTGATGGTACCATTAAGCAGCTGTGCAGTACTCATTTTGTAACAAAAAACGCTGAAGCAAGAACACTGGAATTAACTGTGGAGAATACAAATTAGCTAACAGATTTATTCTTCACACTGACATAATAAACAAATATTGATGGTTTCCTGTGGTGTAATACATCCTTATTCATTGCTTCACAACTCACTCATAGCTTCTTGATTTTCTCTTCAATGCCTCTAAATGGGTGATTCATCCTGTGCCTCTCGAAATATTAGTCTGTTTACAGTCTTCCGATAGCTAACAGATTGCGCATCATTGGGATGGTTTGCACTGTACATTGTTATTCTCCCTCTTCTTTGCTTTTGTTCTTGTCAAGATTTTAAGGAATGGAGGAAAACAAATGGTATCAATTTTGGATTCAGCAATAATGTTTTGCTTGTGTACCCTGATATTGTCTTTTTAATAATTTTGGAGTGTCCAAATGCTTCCTACATGGTAAAAATTATGAAACCGAAATGTATAAATCAATGACTGAGCATGAGCCTTTTTTTTTGGCATAAATACCTTGATATTTTCCATACTTTTATTTTCCTGATTGGAAAGCAATTACAATGGAAGTCACCATGTCTCATTCTCTCTGATCAGATTTTTCTCCTCTTTCTATTTAGAGTCATGAGAGGATTTGAGAAAATACTGTCATTGTTCCTATGAATCTTTATTACAAATGAAGTTTTCACACATTCATAATTTTTAAAAGCTTCCGTTACAAATGAAGTTTTCATACATACATAATTTTTAAAAGCTTCCGTGCTAGGGATATCTATTAGAATAGTCATAAATACAATCATCCCTAGCCTTCACCCTTGGCTATCCATAACTCCCATTAAAGTCAGTAATACCATTTTTACAGATGGGTAAGCTTATCATAAAGAGATAAAGTGATTTGTCAAAAAGCATACAGAGTGTCAGAATGAGCAATAGCACATGGGTTTCAGGGTGTCTGATCACCTGTTTTGTTAGTACATACCATCCCAGTTTTAGAATGCAAGACAGTCTCAATTCAAAGGAAATATCTGCTAATAACTGCCTTCCCCCACTACACCCTCTATTTCATATTGGTTGAACACTGTTCAGTATCATCACTTACTATTAAATACTTCCTTTTCATATATTCCACTCTGGTAGTCTTATGTACCTCTTTCCATTCATTTCAATGAAAGCTTATATCTGCAACAGTAAGGCAATTCAACCTTCCATAGTGTTTTCATTAATGCATAGTCAAGGAGTTTCATTCTGTGGTACTGCTGGGGCCAGATTCTCATTAAAAAGTGTTTTGCCTCAGAAAAGATGAAAAGATTAGGCCTGATACAGTTAAGGGCATTTCAGTCACAAGTGTGTCTATTGCACTCAGGGGCTTCCCCCACTTCTGTTGTAAAACATCAAGGAAATGGCCTTTCACGCTAATGCACCAAGATCCCAGCCCTTGCTTACCCTCCTTGCTGTGGCTTTGGACTCAGTGATGCAGGTACATGACACAAGACTCATTCATCTCTCAGCTGCCAAGTAATGACACACATCACCAACTTCACATTAATAATGAGCTAACAGTAAGGCTCTTTTGCTCTTTGTTTATAGAGGCAATTTGCTCTTTAATTTTTTACTCAATGCAATTAACAAGACAGTTCTATTATCACTGGAAATGTCTAATCAAAATACTAATTAATGATAACATCCTATGCTTGTGTGTTTCGGGAGTTACCTACCTGTGACATGTAAAATGATTTTAAGTGTCATGGCCGCTAAAAAAAAGCTATGCTATTGAGAAAGATTTTGTTTTAAATTCTTTCCCCCTTCCATATTAGTTTCTCTTTCCGTGTTCTTGACACCTTTACTCCAAAAATTGCTGTCCCCCATCCCATTAGTTATATTTATGTTCCATCATGCTCTCAGATCACTGTTCATTAGTTTGAGCAAGGATGTCAACAGATAACTGAGTTGCTGATTAACCATAGACTAAAGAGATTTCCTTCCTAAGATTATAATCATTCTAAATGGGGTTGGGGGAAAGCACTAAACTTATTTTGTATTATTTTTAAAATAAAGAATGATCTCTAATGGTGTTTCCTTTTAATATTGCATCCTGGGATTAGATTTAAATAAAATGGGAAGGAGGATGAGACACTGAAAAAAATATAATACAATCAAGACTCCATTATCCACAATGCTTTAAAAGAAGTGTCTTGTACCTGTTCTGTATACATCACAATGTATACACTTAAATTGTAGAAGGTACTAAAAAAAATGCATACTTTCAGATTTATCCACAAGGAATCATTAAATACCTGCTTTTCCCCCAGGTTTAAGCTTGGCTTCTACTCCTGGCTATTAACTAGCCAAGTGGCCTTTGATGGTCACTTAATCTCTGTGTGTCAAGATTCTGGCCTGTAAAATAAGGATACTAATACCTGGGATAATTATTTTACGAACTTAAGATGATTATAAAATGAGAAAATTGATGATCAATTTAAAAAATAACAGGTATTTAAAAAAATAAAATGTAATAATTGTTAGAAAAAATAGAAAAAAATGCGGCTGCCAAAAATATTCTCAAACAATATTTTAAAAGTAAATGGGGATCTGATAATTCAGAATTGACTGTACAGAGGACTCAAACACTAGATATCACTATACAACTAAAAAAAAATTTGAAAGGATACATGGACCATACTGTGGTTATAAAGTAGGTCTTCATACCTAGAATTCATGGGGCAGGCCTGGAACATTTAAGAAATGTGTAACCATACCACTGGATTTGGTCTCTCCTGGCCAGAAGGTATATGATATATGTGGCAGGAGATAGAAGAAGAACAGAATCAAGCCATTTACGTCCCTCTGTCAGTAAACTAGGAGGTCATGGTGAGGCTCTGAAGATTAAACATTTCCTTTGTAAAATGGCAAGAAACTAAATATGATTCTAGTTTTCTGGTCCTAGATAGGGGAATTCAGGTTAAGGAAGGGCTGGGGGATAGGGTCTGTCAGGGAGATGGAGTATTAGATTTCAAGGCTAAAGGAAAACTGCATAAAATCAATGGAGCATGATCAAAGTTGTTTGTTGTTGTTGTTGTTATTTTTTATTGTTGTTCAGTGGTTTTCAGTCACGTCCAACTCCTTGTGACCCCACTTGGGGATTTCTTTGCAGAGATATAGGAGTGGTTTGCCATTTCCTCTCCAGCTCGTTTTACAGACGAGAAAACTAAGGCCAATAAGGCTAAGTCCACGTGGCTAGCAATATCTGAGGTCAGATTTGAACTCAGGGAGATTAGTCTTCCTGACTCCAGGCCCAACACTGTATCCACTGTGCCACCTATAAAATTTAAAATTGGAGTAAGGATAGTAGTATTCTGCCCTTTTGAGGAATGATTCTATTCCCCTGAATTTTTAAGTTTCCTTTCTCCTGGGTCAAGGGTTCTGGCCCAGGTCCATCTGGGAACCACAAAGCTGGTATGGGCACTAATATTTTGGTTAGGGGAAGCAGGGTGAGTCCTTGCTCCAGGTCATGAACCCTAAGATCATAAAAGGTAGGAACTGTAGCATTTTCCTAAAAAAAGAATTATTGGAATTGGGTCCAGAAAAGTGAAAGTGAATTCCCTGAGCACTGAAACAGGGTGAGGAAACAAGATGGGGCCAATCCCACTTTGCTTTCCGTGAACATCGTCCCATTATACAACCGGAGTGTAAGTCATATATCTTCTCAAACTCTTTGGTTTAGTTTCTTTCTTTTTTCTTTCTGAAGTCCATTTATTAGAGTAATTTCATAATTCATCTTTGACCCAATGTATTACAGTTACATATGCTTGAGAATGTTCCTTCTTGTTCCATCAAATATGGAAGCAGAGCACCATGGGCAATTTTTTAATTAAAAAAACAAATTTTTAACATTTATTTTAAAAAATAGTTCCAGATTTCTCCCTCCCTCCCTTCTACCACTCATTGAGAATACAAGCAATATGATATGAATTATACATATGAAATCATGTAAAATATATTTCCATGTTAGCCATGTTGCATAAAAAATGAAAAAAAAAAGTATACTTCAATCTGCACTCAGATTTCTTCCATTCTCTCTCTGCAATTGGATAGCATTTTTTATCATGAGTCCTTTGCAATTGTCTTGGATCAATCAGAGTAACTAAGTTTTTCACAGCTGATATCCTTATAATATTGTTGTCACTGTATACACTGGTCTTCTGGTTCTCCTCACTTCACTTTGTAGCAGTTCATGTAAGTCTTCTCGGGGTTTTTTTTTCTGAAACTATCTACCTCCTTGTTTTTTATAGCTCAATAGTATGTGGTGGACCATAATTATATACCATAAGTTGTTCAACCATTTCTCAATTGATAGGCATCCCCTCAATTTCCACTTATTTTACCACCACAAAAAGAATTGCTATAAATATTTTATAGGACAGATAGGTGGCACAGTGGATAGAGCACTGGACCTGGAGTCAGGAATACAAATCTTCATGAATTTAAATCTGGCCTCAAACACTTACTAGCTGTGTTACCCTGGACAAGTCATATAACCCTGTTTGTTTTGGTTTGTTATCTGAAAAATGAGATGGAGAAAGAAATGGCAAACTTCTCTAGTATCTCTGCCAAGAAAACTCCAAATGTAATCACAGAGAGTGGGACAAAACTGAAAAAAACAAAACTAACTTAAATGCTTTGATTTAGTTTCTAACTCGGAGGTAGAAAATGAAGTAAGACTGACATCCTTCTATAGAAATTTCCCTCCTGACATGAGCAACTGGTCCTAATCAGCACTAGTGGAAGTTTTCTTGAGGCATACAAATGCTGGTTTATTGCTCCCTTTTTTTTTTTTTTCCATTCCATAAGCAACAATCATCAGAAATCCTAAACCAATTGGGTGAATTGGTTTACCAATTGATGCCAACAGTGCTGAAAATGGAATCAGGAAGATCTTGGAACTAAGCAAGTCTTGTAGACCTATTATTTGTGTGAATGGGGCAAATTACTTAGCTTCTCTGATCTTCAGTTTCCTAATCCATGCATGAGAAAATGGATACCTGTATGAATATCAGAGGATATTGTGAATCAACAATAAAATACATTATTTTCTCTACCTCTAGGTCAGGTACTGAAGACGTTCAGAGACGTTAAGGGACTTGACCACTGTCATATCAGTTGCAATTGTCAAAGATACACATTTTTTTTTCTGAAACTATCCACCTCCTTGTTTCTTATGGCTCAATAGTATGTGGCAGAACATAATCATATACCACAAATTGTTCAGTCATTTCTCAATTGATAGGCATCCCCTCAATTTCCACTTATTTTACCACCACAGAAAGAATTGCTATAAATATTTTATAGGACAGCTAGGTCCCCGACTTCAAAACTATATATCCTTTTATTTTAATTTTTAATTAATTTTGAATTTAAATATGAAAAGACAAAAATAAACATTTCCACATACAAGGCACAACATAGAGGATTCAAAATAAAAACATGAATTTCCATTTGAGACTTTTTACTCATTTTTTGAAAAACTATATATAAACACTACATAGTTTTCAAAGTTACCCTGCTTTTCTGTTTCCTTCTAAATTTCTTTTAAATTTTCTCTCCTGTGCATTTTTTCTCCCTTCCTCCACACCCTGCCCTAGAGATAACTATCTCTCTCTCCCTCTCTCTGTCTCTTTCTCTCCCTCCCTCCCTCATCCCTCCCTCCTTCTCTCTCTCTCTCTCTCTCTCTCTCTACATATATATAATATACATATATATGTATATATACACACGTGCATATACATATATGCATACACACATAAATACAAACAATGCACATATACATAATACACACATATACACCTATATATACACACATACACACATATGTCCAAACTATACACATTTCTATTTATCATTTCTTTCTCTGGAGGTGGATAGAATCTTCTTTCATAGGTCTTTTGAAGTTGGTTTGAGTATTTAAGATATTCAAGATAAATCTGTCATTCAGAGTTGTTCTTAGGGCAATATCTCTGTGAGTATGTACAATGTTCTCCTGGTACTGCTCATTTCACATTTTATTATTTCATGAAAGTCTTTCTATTTTTTTCTAAAATCAACCAGCTCATATTTTTAATAGCACAATACTATCACATCACAATCATATACCACAACTTGCTCAGTCATTCCCCAATTGAAGGGTATCTATCATTTTAGCCAATCTGATAGATGTAAGATGATATCTCAAAGTTGTTTTAATTTGTATTTGTGTAATCAATAATGATTTAGAGCACTTTTTATATGACTATATGTAGTCTTGATTTCTTTGTTGAAAAACTTCCTGCTCATGTGCTTTTACCATTTATCAGTTGGGGAATGACTCATATTCTTATAAATTTGACCAAGTTCTTTATATATTTGAGAAATGAGAACTTTATCTGAAAGAGTATTAATTTTTTCCCGATTTTTTTCCTTCTAATCTTGGCCACATTTGATTTAGATTAATATAATTGAAACTATTCATTTTAAATGTCACCATGCTCCCTACCTCTTATTTATTCATAAATTATTCTGCTATCCATACATCTGATAGGTGATATATTCCATGTCCTTCTCTTTTTCTTGTCATATCTCTTTTTATATCTAGGTTATTCATTCATTTTCACCTTGTCTTGGTAAATAGTTTAACATACTGGTCTATGCTCAATTTTTGCCAAACTGCTTTCTAGCTTTCCTAACATTTTTTTCCCCAAATAATGATTTCTTATCCCCAAAACTTAATTTTTTATATTTGTCAAATACAAGGTTACTATAATCATTTACTACTATGTATTGTGTTTCAAAACTAGGCGTTCGGGAGTTGTATTAGATTATCTTGTTATCATAGATGTAGGACTCAACCAGGTTTTATGAAGCCCTAGTACTCTGTCCATTGCAATACAATGCTAGACTTTTAAAAACCTCAAATTCTTCTTTGATAATGGTGTACTTCACTGTGGAAAGTCAATTTCTTTAATCTGTATCACAAAATTTGTTCTGCCAGGAACACATTATCACAAAACACATAAGCATTTATTAAGCTCCATATGGAAAACCACAGGAATTTTGACTTGCAAGGAACATCAATGGCTATTTAGTACAATTCATGCCTAAAAATATTTGCCCTAAAACTTACCATATAAATGTTGATTTTTCTTTTATTTGAAGACTTCTAATGAGAGGGAATACTCTACTTCCCAAGGTAGTTCACCCATTACACTTTTAGACAATTCTAAATATTAGAGTACATTTTTTCCCCTTAAGCCTTGCCTAAATTTACTTCTTTGTCATTGCTTCTAGATCTACCCATTTGGGACCAAGCACATATAGTCTAATTTTTCTTCATCATGACAGCAATTTAAATGAGTATAATGTTGATTCAGATTGAGTTTGCAGTCCATTAAAAAAGCATGTCTATATCTATACCTCTCTCTCTCTCTCTCTCTCTCTCTCTCTCTCTCTCTCTCTCTCTCTTTCTCTCTGTCTATCTATATATCTATTTTTCCTCAAAATGCTGCTTAGCCATGTCTCTCCAATCTGGTAGGTTAGGAATTTATTTCTTGAATGCAAGTTCAATACTTTATATGTTTTCCTGGGGAATAATCACAGATAGTGGAATAGGGGATGGAGTAATGGATCAGGAATCAGGAAGACCTGAGTTCAAATCTGGCCTCAGACACTTAAAAGCCATGTGATCCTGGGCAAGTCATTTAAATTTTTTTGCCTCAGTTTCCTCATCTGTAAGATGGAAATTTATAATTTCAAATACTTCCCAGGATTGTTATGAAAAACAAAATGAGATTAAATTGGCAAAGTACTTTGAAACCTATGAAGTGCTATATAAATACTAGCAATTATTAGTGAATTTTATTTCATTTAATTTGTTTTAGTTTTCTAGGCTATAAGGAACTTTTTAATTAATTAGCTCAGCTATCTAGCAATTTAGCTAATTTTCAAGCAGCTGTATTAGGTGTTAGTGTATATAGTTAAATTTGAAGTGATATAATTTGACTATATGTCAATATGTTAATATGTCTAACAATGAACCTCATTTTAATAGGGTTCTGCAATTTCAATTCTTGTGCTCTCCTTAGAGGCACAAAAGGAGGGGTGTTAAAAAAGTTATCTGTGAACTTCATGAAAAAAAGATTGCTAACTGTATTTCAATATAATCGGTTTCCTTTGTAATCTCAAATGTTTTATTTTACCCATTTAAAAACATTATTCTGAGGACTCTCTAGAGCTTTACCAGGATTTCAAAGTGAATCGTGATATATAAAAAAGGTAAGAAATCTTGCACTAAAGACATTTTGACTATAAATTTAAAGTGATTTAATTTACTTAGATTTAATTTACTTAGACATCAGTCTTTACTTTTAAAAACAAACAAAAACAAACAAACAAAAATCAAGAAATCCAAAGATTTCCCTTGGGGAGGGGGTACAGCACATTATAGAAGATTGGAATCTGTGATTCACTAGAATTTGATTCTTTCATTTCCATTCTTCTTTGCATGCAGATATCAGTATGCATGCACTATCCCTCCAATCGTTGCGTTTGATGCCCTGGAAGTCATTTCTGACAACTTCCTTGGCAGCCAGTGATTGGTTTAGTTTTCTTGAGGCCTTTGGTATCTAGACTGAGCTGCTTTCCTAATTTTTTCCTTCCTTTTAATAGCTTTCTAAAAAAATTGAGTTATTCTTATTCTAATCCATTTATATGGAAAACTAGTCTGCCTTATCTCTTTCCTTTCCATTAATAATTGGGTCCCAGCAATGCCCCTTAACCTTGTAGATCTTCAACCCAAAATCTGCTTCTTGTACCCAGAGTCACACATTGCATTATGCCAGTGGCACATTAATCTACTTATTGGCTTTCAGGTCACTCTCTGGTCTCAAATCAGTCTCAGGGAAACTTTCTTTTCTACTCAATTTCTATTCCTAATGAATGGTCAGAGTGACACCCCACTCTTTTTCTAGACTGGAGTAATGGCACATTCTATGCAATGTTCATACTTCATTTCAAATAGTAGTTTGAGGATTTCTTGGGAAACATGGAATGCTAAAATTTATAGAGTAGGAGCTCTCTGTATGAGTTATTGTCATGTTGGAAGACAGAGCCAATATTTTCTTGTAGAATATAGATGTCATACCAGATATTATCCTCACATCATTGAGTGAGGATATGATAGATCGAGGATATAATATGTCCCCTCAAATAGTAATCAACCAATCACATTTATTAGGAGGTTGTGTTGCCTTGATGAAGCAAGACCTTAGAAAAAAAGGACTTGGAGTCCATATCCTGCTTCAGATACTTATTAGCTCTGTTAACCTAGATTACCATTTAATTTATCTCTGTTTCTGTGTCTATAAAATGTTATTTGTAGTGCTTACATTACAATGCTGTGAGTCTCAAATGAAAAATTTACAGACCTTAACATATGAATGGCAGTTATTATGTCCTCCTCCTCCTTCTCCTCATCCTCATCCTCATCATCATCATCACCGCCATCATCATCATTTGCTTCATCCTTGTCAACCTCATCATTCAGAGAGCTGCCAGTATGTGATCAATCCTATATATGACACAGGGTAGCATAACAAGAGCACAAGGACTGTTGTCAAAGGACCTAGATTGCTTGTGTGAACTCTAATGTCTCTGACCCTTAGTTTCCTCATCTGAAAATTGAGGGTTCAACTCCATGTCTTGCAGTGTTCCCACTCTATGTGTATGATTATATGATCCCACGATCTGTAAAATTATGGGGCTAGAATTCATGTGATCTCTAAGAAACTTTATAGCCCGAACTCTATGATATTGTTATATAAAAATAAGATAGTTTTTCCCTTCCAGGAGACCACAGTTTCTTTGTACATGATAAGAAGAAAGCACAGTCATGTGAAACCAACTCTCGATGCAGAGAGAGAGCATAGCAAATAAAGCCATCAGCATGGGCTGAAATAACTGGTGGGGGTAGGAAGCTGCACAGATAGTTTTTGAGTTGCATCTTAAATCTGTAAAATAAGGAAGTGTTCTAATGAGGTTCCTCTCTGACCCTTTTGCTAGATCCTAATAGTTCATATGACCTCACCAATTCTATTCCTTTCTCAATAATATCATAAGACTGATGGTTTCCTATAAAAGTACAGTTTAATCCAGCACAGAGAGGATGCGGTAGTTTACTCATTTTGTAAATGGCCAGCACCATCACTAGCTCATTCATTTTCTAGCTTCTAGCTCTTTGAGGTAATGCTTGCTGTAACTTGATCTTAACTTGGGATATGGCCAAAGAATCCTGAAGTCAGAATTTATTCTTCAAATTATGTTAAGAAAAGTAGATTAAGTTTGCCTTCTTGAGACTTGGTTCTCAGTTGTTGATAGAAAAAAAATCTGTATCCTTAAAATGCCAATAAAACTCAAAACTGTTGCATGATCTGCTTAATAATTCTAACAATAACGAATCAATAAAAGTCAAGGAGCCTTGAAAACATGTTTAACAAACTTTAAATATTGTGGTGATAGCAGTTATGTTATCACAAGAACAGACCCAACTGTAGCCTGGAGCTGACGCAATTCTTGGCCTTTGAAAATGAACTCCCAAACTTGGCTTATCAGTCTAAATCATTGACTATTGGAGTCAGCTTTTAAATCCTAGAAAGTATGTTCCTACCCTCCTGAATGCTGGAGCAAATTCTAGTTTATCTTGGAAAATGCATTACTACTGTGATGTGATCATATGTATGAGGAGAAAAATGAGCAGATAATTCTCTAAGCTGTCTTGTCTTCTTTATGAAAAGACAAAAAGAAAAAAAAGAAGGAAAATAGGGAAGGAAAGAAGTATGGAAAGAAAAATAGTTGCTAGTCTGGTACCCATTTATCATTTTAATTTTATTATATATTATTCCTTTTTTATTGTACTGTCCAATAAATTGGCCTGCAACTATTCCCCATAAAAGACGTGTTGGATATTGCTTTATTGCCTTTGAATAAGTTGTGTCTTGTGTCCAGAATACATAACCTTTTCACCTTCATCTAAAAATCCCTATCTTCACTTAAAGCATTCCTCACATCTCCTACAATGAAACATTTTCTTTTGTCATAACTTTGTATTATTTTGAAAGTTTTATTTAAATATGCATATAATGTTGCATCGCCTCAGGAAAATGTATGATCCTCAATGGCATGGAACTTTTGTTTTTTGTCTTTGTATATTCAGAGTCCAGGACAAAATAGACAACTGTCAAATGAGTGTTGACATGAAGTGGAGATTAAAATTAATTCAGTAAATATTCCATGTACATGTTCTGTTCAGGAGAGAAAGAAAGCAAAAACTAATGGGAAGAGAGATGGCCTTAAACCCTGGGTTCGAGTCTACCATATTGGCTGTGTGACTCTGGACAAGTTGCTTAATATCACTTCTTTAGGCAAATTTGTGAGACTATGAATTGTAGAAGAGTTACTAATTTGTATTAGTAGAAGGAGAATCCTCACTTGGGAATTTCCTGTATCAATGAAATCACAGGGCCAGTCCTTATACTCTGCTCCTTCTTTGTGCCACTGCATTGGGCAAAACATAGGCCCAAGGAAGAATAACCCAGATCACATTAATTATTTTATGCAAATAACATAAGATATAGATGATGTACTTTTAGAAATAAAGTAAACTCTATAATTGGGAGACTGAGTTTCCCAGCAAGCTGTTTGCTAATGAATCCCTAGGTTGTTGCTTATTACACCCATCAAACGCCCTGTATACACAATTCAAAATGAAATAGAACTCTGGGACTGCCAATAGAATAGAATGGAACAGAATAGAATAGTGGTAGTGAGGATAGGATAGGATAGGATAAGATAGGATAGGATAGGATAGGATAGGATAGGATAGGATAGGATAGGATAGGATAGGATAGATAGGATGGGATGGGATGGGCTGGGATAGGATGGGGTAGGATAGATCAAAATGTTATAGCTAAAAGATCCTATTATAAGCAATTCATTCTACCCACTTCTTTTACAGATATAGACATTAAGGTACAGAGAGGAGAGAGGAAATATCTTGCCCAGAGTCACATGGCGAATTAATAGCAGAGCCAAAATTAGAATCTCAGCCTCCCAACTCTCAGCCCAGTGGTCCTTCCAATCCACACAGAGACAACTAAACTGGGTCACTATGGCAAAAATACACACAAAAAATCAGATTATCTGAATAGCAGCCAATGCTACACTTTACTTAGCTCTTCAGAAGACTGGATCTCAGGTCACTGGCCTACTTCACATTTCTTCCTCCTGATCTGCTACATTCTTCTACTTTTCCTTTCTGAGTTGAAGTTTTCTTTCCTTCTCTGATTCTCTTCCCCGTTCTTTTCTCCCAACCAATGCTAACATTCCTAGATTTTCATTTGAAAATTATTTAAAGTAGGTAAGCCTCTTCTTGGGTTCACATGCTACTATTGTGCTCTAAGAGGGGAGTGGAAACTTCATGAATAAAGCCTATTGGATTCTTAATTTATTTTATTCAACAATTGACATTGTGTGTGTGTATGTGTATGTGTGTGTGTGTGTGTGTGTGTTTTCTGGACATTACTAATATAATTTGGTTTTCTCCTTGCAAGTGTCAGAGATTGATTGATAATAAATCTACCCTAAATACATCCCATCTTTTTTTTAAAAATTGTCTGTGGCTTCTATCTGAAAACTTTCCTTTATATATTAGTTACACACTGGTACATAAGTGCTGAGAAGTATTGAAGGAAACAAAACTTGGAATGAAAAAAAAAGGTAGGTGACAGTATGGCATAGTAGGTAAATTAATTGATGAACAAATGAATAAACAAGTGAAAATGAGAGTATAAGAAATCATTTACTAAGAATTAGATGCCAGAAATTACAATAGGATAAATAGTAGACTTAAAGGCAGGAGACATGAACAAGAGTCCAGGCTCTGAAACTATGAGGATCAAAGATTCAGAGTTAGAAGGAATTTTGGCCCAGTGGATAGATGCTGGACCTAAAGTCAGGTCTGAGCTTCAATGTGCTCATGTGTATGAGGTCATGGTACTGGATCATCTCAAAAATCCCATTCATTTCTAAATTTAAATATTGATAATAATGACTTTGATCACTTAATAGCTTCTTAGCTATATTTTCTTTCTTATCGTCCCTTAATCATTGTCTCATTCTCTTTTTTTCCTCTTAAGATCACTTTTTTAATGTTTATAATTATCAAAGCCTTGGTAATAAAGAATATATATTTAAAAAAAAAACCTCTGAAACAGTTATATTCTGAAACATTTCTTTTGAGACAGTAAGGAATGTTCTTATACCAAACCCTTTTTGTTTACTGGGAAGAATACCAAATTTGGAACTAAAGTTCATGGGTTGAGATCTCAGTTCCGCTAGTTACTTTCTGCAAGATATTTGAAAAGTAATTTCACCTCTTTGGCCATCACTTTCTGTATCTGTAGAACAAAGAGGTGAGGTTGTGATCATAAATGCATACATTTAGAGCTGGAAGACACCTTAGCAATCAAATGAGTCAATATATGCAAAGAGCTTTGCAAACCTTGAAGTGCTATATTAATGCTATTTTTGTTAATTATCTGTCTACTTTTATTAATTTGTTCATTTACTGATCTCTCCATCAATTGATCTATTTATTGTTCCATCAGTCTATCTTTCTATTGATCTATCTATACATTATTCTATCAATTTAATCTACACATCTTTCACACCTTCATTTTACTAGTGAGGAAAATGAAGTTCAGAAAAGTTAAAAAAAATGGCTAAGGTTACACAAACATTAAGAAGAAAATGAGGACTAAAACTCATGTCTTCTTATTCCAAATTTGTGTTCTCTCCAAGACCCTTAGAATGCACTGATTTTCCATTTCCCTGAAATTTTACTGCATCACACTAGAGCTCCTTGACATGTCATTACAAAATTAAGTTGTATTAATTAATTTATGCCCTAGATTTTAAAACTCTGGCAAACAAGTCTCTGGAAACTTTGTAAATTAAATGTCCTTTATAGGGTAGGTTCACTTGTAATTATCAGTCAAAAAATAACAAATGTCGAATATCTTATTGGACATGGAAGGTTGTTAAGCCTCACTTAGAAAAGCAGCTGAGCTTCAAGGATAAAGTGTTTCTTTTATTTTACTTTCCCTACAATTGAAAAAAAAATCTCAACTAGAAGAAGGCTGGATCATGTAAAATGAGGAGTCTTCTTTGGTATTTGGAAATCAGTATAAAGTAGTTTTGGTATTTAAACAAGCAAGCTTTTAATTAAAAGGAATTATATTGTATTTTAAGTTTCCTGGTTGATACATATGTGTTTTGTTAGGACTGTTTTAATTGGTTTTAATTTAAATAGTGGCTAAAATTATCAGTCAAGAAAATAATTAAAATCCTTAGTCAAAAAATTAACTGTATTTCTTTTTCTGATTTCAAGTAAATTGTTAATATTCAAAACAACCTTAATGTATACTCTCAATTCAGAACCAAAAGGACCTTTGTTTTTTCAAAGTTACTCACTATACATTAATATGTAAGTTCCTTGAGAGGAGGGAATATTTCTAGCACTAGTAGTAGTAGTAGTAGTAGTAATACCTTCAGTGTCTGTTACAGTGCCTAGCTCAAGCTTAGTGCTACACAAATAGTTACTGATAAAAACCACTATTCATTTTTACATTTAATATTGATATTTCAGCTATATCAAAAATCCAGATGGTGATTTAGTTATTTCATCTATCCAAATATAGAGCATGTATTTCTGAATCAGTAGACATTTTAACAATCAAATGATCAGACACTCTGTATTACAGATGATGAGACTAAGCACAAAGGGGTAAGATGACTTGCCTAATGTTATATAGATAGTGGAAATGAAATTTAATTTCAATTTCTCCTGAGAGACATTGCTCTTCTCATTAAAACTTGAAGCCTCTCAGTCATGAAGTGCTCCATTCCTTCTTCAATAAGTTTATTCCATGAGTTTTTAGATATTTAGCAAATATTTTGATGGCACTATTTTAGTAGGATAAGCAGCACTTTAAAAGGCTTCTAAAAATTAGACAAGCAATGGATTTTACTTTAACATAAATATGTTTGGTTGTTTTCATATTTCACAATTGATTTTTTTAATGTTTTAGACACACGTTTAACAGTTTTGATATACAATTTAATTTTTAAGCACTAATTTAATCCAATTATCATTTCCAGAATATTGTCTTTGATAACTAACTTCAATTTCCTCTGTTTATTCATAGCCTGAAAAAGGAAGATTAATTTTCCTGCATTTTCAATCCCAAATGAAATTGTAATTTAGAATAAACTAATTCAAAGTAAGAAAGCAAACTTTTTTTTCTGGTCTCGAGGTAGTTATTACTATTTAGATTATGGTCTCAATTATCTGAGAATTTGAAGATAAAAATGAATTGGAAATGATAAACAGCTAGTTATGATGTAAATATTAAACATTCCCAAAGAGACATGGTTACATGGTTACATTATATGAGAGGCTATATAATTAGATGCTTTACATGTCATGGCATATTCAAAATTCTAATTTAATAAATCTATATTAAGTATATTTTATGTGTAAAGTCAGTGAGTCAATAATCATTCAATAAGTGTCCAGTGTACCAGGCAATTTTCTATGCTCTGAGAATTCAAAGAAAGACAAAAGACATCCCCTGCTCTAGAGGAGCTCACAGTGTAATAGGGGAGAAAATTAAAAAAAAGAAAAAACTATGTACACACATTTTATATAGAGGATACATTGGAGGTAGTTAACAAAGGCAAAATGCTAGAATCAAAGGGATATGGGGAAGGGCTTCTTGTAGAAGGAAAGATTTTGGTCATGACTTGAAGGAAGTCATGGAATCTAGGAAGAGGTAAAGATGAGGAAGGACAACATTCTAGGTGTGGGCAACTGATAGTGAAAATGCCTGAAGTATAGAGATGGAATGACTTTGTAGTGGTAGAGAGGTATTTCAGGATGAGAGAGACATGAGCATGCACTTCAAATCCATACCACTACAAATTCCCCATCCAGTCTCCTCCCCACTCCTCTTTCCCAACAAATATTGATGAAGAGGTGCATTGGGGGAATGTAAACTAACTGAAATATTAGCCTAAGGCAGGGATTCTTTTCCTTTTTTTTTTTTTTTTTAACATGGACCTCTTTGGCAATATGGTAAAACCTATTGACCTCTTCTCAAAATAATATTTTAAATGCGTGAAACAATAGGAATATTGGTTTAAAAAATGTGTAGTTTAAAATAGTGAAAAATACTGAAAATAAACATTAATAGACCTCAAGTTATGAAGTCTTTGTTCAAGTCAATCTGAGACAAGTAAATCCATCAGCCAAACTCAGTAATGGTAATGACTTTGCTTGGTATTACAGAACACGTGCTAAAACATTTTTATTTCTCTCGCTATTAGTAGAAATTTGGGGCATAAAGGATAAAAATTTGCATGTTGTCAAACACAGTACCTTTGACAGTGAGTTTTGCTTAATGTTTTGTTATTGATATTGTATTATTGTTATTGTTAATGATTCCATTGCTAAATGGGGGATTTAGTTTGTATAGACAAGCATATCAGGAAAAAAAAGAGTAATTTATGTTAAAAATAATCAATCTTCCCAAGTTCATCAGTAATGGGCTGTGGTAAAAGTCGTAGTATCTCTCATCTTGTCACTACTCTTTGTATTTGGGTAAATTAATAATATATGATTTTATATCTTTTTCTAGAGAAATAATGTTTGGGAAAGTGGAGATTATAACTGTCAGTGATCAAAGAAATTTAGAGTTGGGTGATACTTTAGAGGCTAAATAGTCCAAATGATTCCTGAAATTAATATTCTCTAAAAATATCTAGAAAATGGAACTTTAAACCACTTGCTTGGATTTATGACCTTCAGAGGCAACTCTTTCTAATTTGAACACCTTTTCAAAATATTTCCAATCATAACTATCACAATTTTTACCTGGAGTGATTGTGCAAATCCTAATCGTAATGGAGTTTTCTTGACATCCAGCTAAGATTGGCCTAGAAACTTCTCTCTGTTTTTCCTGGTTCTTCCTTCTGGGGTCAAACACAATGAGTATATTTATTTTTTCTTTCAGAGGGAGCCCCTCAAATATTTGAAGACAACTATCATTTCCTAGTTGAATCTTCTCTTCTCCAGGTGAAACATCCCAAATTTCTGCAACTAATCATCACATGGTATGAACTCAAGGCCTTGACTGCTCTTGGTTATATTCTGCTGGTTGTTCTCTAACTTATCCCTATATTTTCTAAAATAACTAAAAGGCAGGAAACATTACACATCTGAAGCAAAACAAAGAACAATGTAGTTTCTCATGTATCTGTTCCACTCATGACCAACTCTTCATGACCGCATTTGGGGTTTTCTTGGCAAAGATACTGGAGTGGTTTGCCATTTCTTTCTCTAGCTCATTTTTCAGATGAGTAACTGAGGCAAAGAGTGTTACATGACTTGACCAATGTCACACAGTTAGTAAGTATATGAGGCCGGGTTTGAACATAGGAAAGATGAGTGTTCCTGGCTATATGCCTGGTGCTCTATCCACTAGCTGCCCTCATTGACTTATTCAGTGAAATGTAAATATTTTCTCTGTTCTTCATTTAGAATCCTGGTAATAATAACACAATAACACTCATGATTATCAACTGGAATTACTATGATGCTAAGAAGGACTAGAATTATTCCTGAGTGAGTATATTGTTAATATTATTGAGCAATTAATTCACCTACTGGCAAAAACAAACAAACAAACAAATAACAACAACAAAAAAAAGCCTGCTTCTGGATTTGGGACTCCTGAAGCCACAGCAACATCCCCCTAGCTAGTTCATATAATGTTCCTGTAATTAAATGTCTATGTGAATCACTCATGTGGCTCACACCATGTACACAAGAGCCCAGGGACGAGGCTTCACTGCAGCTTGTCTTTTGAGTCCTCCAACCTCATTTTACCAGTGTTTCCTTCTTTCAGGAAACATGAACATAAAAACATTTTGCTTGCTTACTGTTTGTCAAAGACATTTTGTTAATTTTGTTAATGAGATTTGAACCTCCTCTGGGTCTCCATCAAGGGAGATAGTTTTAATTCAAGCATTGATAAAAGAATAATACTAAAGATGTATATAGCTAAGAGCTAACATGCTATAGTGGATAGAGATTCAGAGTTAGGAAGACCCAGGTTTAAGTCTCAACACTGCAACATGCAAGCTATGCGACCATGGGCAATTCATTTAAACTCTTGGTGTTTCAGGAAATTCTGTAAACCTACAAATCACAAATGAGTTGGAGATTTGCATCAGTGTAGAAATGCAAACTGTCCAGATAAAATACAAACTAACAAATAGGCAAACAAATCAACATTGCCTTTGTCACATGCTTCAAGTGTGACCCTGGGCAAGGTACTTACCATTCCTGTAACTTAGTGCCATCAAACATAAAATAAGGAGGTTGGTCACAGAGGTGACAAACTCTCTTAGCAGCCTGCTGCAGCACACAAAATTCCCAAGCACACCCTGAACCAGACAAAAATATTTAACAAATAAAAATATAATAAATATATGCAATAGATAAATAGATGTGCACATATATTTTCTTGTGTAGTTTTCTAAGTCAATATGATGCCTGGGGATCAGTTTCTCTTTGAGTGATGTGAAATTCAAGGAACTCTAGGGTTCCTTTCATCCTTAAATCTGCAATCCCCATCAATGAATCAATTCCACAAGGTTGTGAGCACTGCAATAAGTCAAGCCATCACAGGCTACCATTCCATGGGCTGGCATCCTTTGTACATTACTGTTGTTTTGCCCTCCTGGTTTGCCCTGGGTTCATTGCTCTGGGAATGCCTAGAGAGGGTTAGAAAACAGAACAACAACAAAAAAAAAAAACTAGACTCCCAGCATTACAATTCCAACTTCACTTATGTTTCTCAGGATCAATTACATTTTTGGCTCTAAACCAAGAAATCTTCTCTGGGGTGGAGGATGGTGGGGAAAGGGAAGTAAAAGGATGCATACAGAGTAGAAACATGAATGAGATATGGAACAGGCAGTTTTATTACAACAAAGAAGAGAGGAATAATTAAAAATAAAGAATTATAGAATGATCATCATTTGAGAAGCTAGTGCACAAGGCTTATTGGGAAATTTTTAGATGATTGATCATTAGTTATCTTATATTTCACCTCGACTTATAGCCTGGCCAATGACAAGTATTCTGTCATGTAGTGGTTTCTCTTTTTTGAAGGCCACTCCCTCTTGATCAATCCACTACCGTTTTAGCTTCCTAATGCTATTGCCATTGCAACTGTTCTGGCAAGCAATACTTTGCTACCAGAAAGATGCCACATATGTCCATTCATCCATCTCAAAACCATCCTTTAGCTTCTTTCAATTATATGCACATACACACAGATACATAAACAGACACACATGTATGTAAGTGTATGTATGTATGTATGTATATGTTTCTATTCAACATATACAATTATAATTTCCCTACTTATAAATGCTACTCAAAAATATATAAATGCTACTGCCCTACTAAAAAAAGCCCTATTGTTTGCTTAATAATAAATGAAAAATATTACTTAGCCTGGCATTTAAGAAACTCTCAAATCTTGCTCCACTCTATCTTTTTTAAACTTTTTCCCCATTATTTCCCTTAAGAAACTCATGATTCAGTCAAAACAACTTGCTATTCCTCAACCCCATCTGTATCCCTTTGCCTCTTTGTTCTTGCATCTACTTACGTACTTTACCTTCTGTCTGAAATGTGTCTCATTCTAACACCTGCACAGATAACCCCTTTGGGGAAATTTTTTTCCTGCTTCACTGACAAACTTCAGGGCCCTCTCCTTTCCAAAGTCTTCTCTGATAACTTCTTCACACAGTGAAGTTCTCTTCACTCAGAGGGGACATGATGGATCTTTGTTGAATTGAACTGAATTGAAATAAAGTGACCTCAGATAGACGTCAAAAACTAAGGCCAAGTGTGAAAATTCTGGGTGCACTGTCTACCAGCAACCTCTTTGTACAGCTACTTCTTTTCCCTTGCTTCTATTTACTTCCATTAATGGAGTTTGAGAATACTGTGTCATCTTTAGAAGGTTCTCTTTTGACATATAGTTATAGTCAAGACCTCAACAGAAAAACAAAACAAAACATAGTATCACACAACAGAAAACCATCAAAGGCATGTGGTTCTAGCTGTTAGAGGGAAAAAGAATAGGAGAAGGATGTGGTATTTTAGTCTTCAGTTTATATGTTTCAAACAGAAATGTGCCAGTAAATGTTTAACTGGCTTTCTGGGGAAATATACACACATTTGCATATGTATATCATGTATACACCCGCATATATTCACAATATATGTATATGTGTGTACACACAATTTAAAAGTGTAACATCTATATGTATATATGTAGTCTGTGTACATATATACCTTCACGAATATTAAATATACACATAAGGCATATTTTAAAATTTAATCTGCAAAATTAAACATTTTTCTGCTGCTATCATAAGTCTAGAAATCAATAAAACAATAAATCAAGTATTTATTTGGAGCATCTGCCAGTTTTTGAGGTATAAATTCTTAGACTGTAAATTTAATGATCAGCCCTCATAAGCTTAGTTTCAAGCACCAACTTTCTTGATTTTTTATTGAAGGGAGAGTCAGGAGACCAAGTTGAAGTTTTGACTCTGCCAACTTATTGACATGTGACAGTGGGCAAATACCTGACTCTCCAGGCATTCCATTTCTTCATTTGTAAAATAAAACCAATGGCCTAAATAATGGTAATCCCTTTTAGTTTCATAATTCTCTGATATTTTTTATCTTTTCCATAGCAAACTTTTTTCTATTCTTTATTCAATGACTTTGAGATTCTAGGGTATGAGACATCAAAAGCTACTTATATATATACGGGCCTCAGTTTTCCTATCTATAAAGTGGTGAGGGGATGTTTGTATGCATACATATATGAGTGTTACTGAAATGATGTCCAAGGTAATTTCCAGCTCTATATCCTATGATTACATATTGCTCAATTTGAGTTCTTTCCAAATCCATCATGGGTACTAACCACAACATGATGCAAGAAATTTCTGGAATTTAGTCACTCCAATGATAAGCTACTGAGCTGTGCCTGGTAGACCAGGCTACCTATATATGGGGATGCTCATCGCTATATTTGACATATAGCTTTAAATTTTCTTTAGAAGAAAACTCTTAAAAAAAAAGACTTTGTTGGAGTTGAGAGTAACAACACATATTAATGCATAGCTCTTTGCCATGCTGAACTAATTAGTGACTTTGGATTAAGTCACTAAAGGCTTTTCTTATAAATGTTAACTTCTTGGGGTAACAAATTAACTTATTGCCATCCACTAATGCCTTAGCTCTAATAATTTATCAGAGTTGCAGGGCTCTGAGGGAATGGAATGTAGGGCAGGCACTCTTTGATGGAGGGAAGAAGTAAAGGGGGGGGAGGTCAGAGTAGAGTGAGAAAATGTGAGAAGCCAGGCAGCCAGGGTAGTGAGGAGTGACAGAGCATTAAGATGAAGGTGAGGGAAGGATGCAGAAAGGGGAATGGTTAGATCCTAAAGTTTCGCAGTTCACCTATTTTACAAATCAGCTTGGGCCTGAACCTTAGAGTCATTAACCCCTTGTTTATTATCATTAAATCAGAGTCAAGAGGAAACCTGACTCACTTGTTCACTTCATTTGGTTTTGTTCCCCACTATTGCAATGTTTATGTGAATCCTTCCAGCCTCTAAAACCTGCTCTGGAGATTACAGAGCAGCAGAGCCAAGGAGTGAGGTTTTTACTCTTAATTTCAGGTGGGAGAGCACCAGCAGGTGTTTATTAATCACCTAGACTGCACTGTTCACTGTGGGGGACATAAAAAGAAGTAAAAGAAAGAACTCTTAACCTTGAAAAATTAAGAGACTTTAAAGTATAAAATGCAGTGTGGAGACAAACAATAAAACAGATAAGTACATTTGAATTATGCACAAAATAATGTAAGGCAATTTTATTGTATCACTAGTACCCAGGGCAACAGGGAGGGGCTCCTGTGGGATGTGCACATTGATATTTGTAGAAAACTAAGGATGTTAAGATACAGAAATGAGGAAAAAATAATGACCAGGAATGCGAGTTAGCCAGGGAAAGGAATTGAGACAAGAGATTGAGTGTTTTGTATGAAGGCCAGTTTGAACAGCATGCAGTGTGCTGAAGAGTCTATTTCATTCTAGCAAGAAGCCTGCGGGGTGGTCACCACCACAATGATCCTTTTTCAATACTCACTGATCAACCTGTAGCACTAGAAACATGTGAAGTGTTTGGAACATGAATCAAATTTGTGACAACAAAAATGATGATTTTTTATACCATCTTTGGGCTAAAAATATGCTTGTCCCATAAAAACCTCTTAAAGTAAGAAGGACAAGTTTCATTCCCACTTTAAAGATGAAGAAATAGAAACTCAGAATTTATTCAGTGACCTGGTTATAGGAACACATTTAACTTATTTTGTAGGCCAGACTCAGAAAACAAATAACTCTGTCACCCAACTCCAAAAGGTATAGAATTTTCTTTCCACTATGCCATGTGCCTTCACAAATTGAAGACATCTGATATTTTTCCAATAAATGTGGCTAATACAAAAGGACTCATCTTTGGAGCAATAAAACCATATATCATTTGATATGATAATAACATGATGATAATGATGATGATGATGATGATGATGATGATGATGATGTTATCCAGTCCTTTAAGATGTGTAAGTCACTTTACACACATTATATGACTTGATCCTCATAAAAAATCCAGTAAGGTAGGTATTATTATTACCTCAACATTACAGAGAAGGAAACTGAGACTGTGAAGGATTAATGATTTTACCTGGGACACACATTTAGTGACTTATCTGAGGCAAGTTTTAGAGTCATTTCCTCATGAATCCAAATCTTATCTCAACTAAGGAAATGGATTAATGGAGCTTATATTAATACATTTCAATGAGTACTTGCCAAATGCCCTTTTCACTCAGAGCTTTGGAGATCAAACTAGAAATAGTCTTAGGATATCTATTAACATGAAGGTGATTAGACTATTAACATCTCAATTAATAGAAGCCATTTGTAATTTTCAGTTATTGAGATTGTATCTATGGCACCCGGTGAAATATAAAAGTAAATGGAGTGTTGCATACTTTACCACCTTACCAACTCAGGCTTCTTTTGCCCCAGAACAGCAACTTGTCTGTCTGTAATGAATTTGTAATTACTTATCCAAATTGTATAATCCTGACAGCCCTTTCCCCACCAGCACTCTCTACATACATTCTCTCTGCATTCTTATAATGGATTGATAAAATATGACTTTGAGGATCACCCTTCCTTAGACACTACAGAACTCAGATCTTGTGGTCTCATGATTCTTTCTTTTCCTTTCTTTTTTTCTTTCTTTCATTCATTCATTCTTTCTTTTTTTCTTTCTTTGGTAGGCAATGGGTTAAGTGACTTGCCCAGGGTCGCACAGCTCGTGATTCTTTCATAGATTTTATTTCCTTTGTTAATTATTTATTTTTTTATTTTTTAAACAGAACCAGGGTCTTTTGGGATTAAATAGGAGCAGAGGAGTAGAGAGTTAATGGTCTCTGATAACTGTTCAATGCTCCATGAAAGAAAAAAAACTTTCAAAATTCTGATTATTAACAGAACCATAGAATTTGAAGTTTGGAAGAGATATCAGTGGCCATCTTTTCCAATTCACATATAAAATAAATTCTCAAACCCTGACAAGTAGATTCTCCAACATCTGCTTTAAGAACTCTAAGGAGATCCTACCACCTCTGGTTGTAATACACTGCAATTTTGAAAAGCCATATTCTGAGGAGGTTTTGTTGTTGCTTTTCCCCTGGACATCAAGTCTAAGTCTCCTTATTTATAACTTTTACCCAGTGCTCCAGGTTCAGCTATCTGGGAGCAATCAGAAATCTAATGCATCTTCTATATGATATTCCTTCAAATATTAAGACAGCTTTGCCTTCTCCAAGCCAGTTCCTTAAACTCTTCTGGTTATGCATGGCTGACATTCATGAAATTCCAGTTTTGAAAGAATTGGCAATTGGTGATTGGTAATTTCAAGAAATGGGCAATGGGTGGTCAACTGAAGGACAAAGAATAGGCAAATGACGGGATTGGTTAGTCTGCAGAAAAGATTTAAAAGAGATCATATACTTTCAAATATATTCCTTTGGGTGGGGGGAATAAAAGTAGGTTCACTGAATAATAAGTGTGCAGGAAAATCAATGAATAATTCTGTTGTTCTTTTGATATTTATGAAATAGTAAGAAAAAAAGATTAAAAGTCCCAAGCACAATTGTTGGGCTGCTTGCAGTAGATTTACAGGAGGACAAGGATAATAATGTCATAGGAAAAAGTAGGCAAGAGTGGTTACATTGAACATAGTGGAAGGAGTACCTAGTTCTATGAGATCATAAACCAATCGAAGAATTAACCTTTTGAAATGTTTACTCATTTTAGACACTATATCAGCTAACGTCAGCACAAAATTGTTAGTTTCTTGTTGCTATGGAGATCCTGAAAATTACTGCTCCTTAAGAAACAATTTTTTTCCTAGTCAGTTTCAATTTGGATCATGAAATAATGTACAAACTACTCCGACCTGAATTCAGTGTGTTTTCTACAAATACTGGGAACATATATACAGACAAAAGTTAACATCATGAGAAGAGAAAATCTGAAAGGCTTTGACATCTGACTTTTATACTTCTCTTCCATTTTATTGTTTAGCTGAACTTTCCTCACCTCTATATAATGTTCTGGAGATGACATGAGAGCACGTCTTCTTGAGATTTTTATTCTCTTTAACATCCTGAGGAGGAGTAAAATATGGTCTTATTGGTTTTCTTTTTTTTCTTTCCTGTACTAACCTGGAATTATCATATTCCTTACCATTCAATGAGAAAAATCAATTTTCAAAAAAATCATTTATTGAATACCTACAATATGTCAGGTACTATGCTAGGCACTGGGGTGACAAAACCTAAAATAGAAAAGTCCTATCTTTCATGAAGAATATAGCCTATTAGGGGAGACATGAACATATATAAATATTAACAAAATACGGGGACTTGTGATTTCACTGGTAGATAGGCCTCCCTTTTAACATAGATCAGAGACTTCTTTGCAATATATAAATATATATATATATATACACACATACATATATTTATATATATAATATACACACACATACACACACATATACATATATTATATATGCCTATTCATATACACATACATACATATATTTATATATATAATATACACACACATATACATATATTATATATATACCTATTCATATACACATGTGTATGCTACATAGAACATGGAAAGTTTAAATGACTTACACAAGATCACACAATGAGTAAGTATCAGAGATCTGGTGTTCCAGGCTCTAAGGCTAGTTCTCTAACCATTACCTCATGTATCTATGGTTTTCACAAAATACAGAAATACAAACACAAAAATGAGACTTGTATGCTCCCTAATGAGCTTACACTCTACTGGGCAGATAAATCATGGTTATTACTACATTTCATTCACATCAATTTCAAGTTTGATAAAATCACAAATACGTTGGATAGGATAGGTCTTCACACCACTCTAACTTCAGGCTTCTTCTCTGTATAGATCTGAGATTTGTGTTAGATCACTTGTTGTTAATGACAGCCTTTATTTTTTTTAAAGTTTATTTCTAAATAAAAGTGAATTAAGATGACTTTCATTAAAATATCCTATTATTTGCCTTTGATGAATTCTTCTATAATAATCTTACACATGTTGAAATACTCAGAAAACTTGAAGGAGGTAATAACCTAGAGATGTGTGTGTATGTGTGTTTGTTGTATGTGTGAAGTGTTTTGCAAACAACCAAGTGAAATTTTAGTTTTATTTTTAAGAAAAATGTATAAATGTCTTTCATTTTTACATCATTTAGGTTTCCAAATATATCCTTTTTAACCCTCTCTCCATCTTAGAGACCCGTCTTTCATACCTAAGAATTTTAAGAAGCAAACACAAAGTAAAAAAAAAAAAAAGATAATTTAGCAAAATTAATCAACACTTTAAAAAAGTGACAAATATGCACTATTCTATACTCATTATCCCTGCCTTTGCACAGAGGGTCAACGGAAAGTACTCTCTCTTATCTCTTCTTTGGAGCCAAACTTGGTTTTTATTTTTTTATTTTTTGCAGAATTCATTTTTAATTGTGCTATTGCTGTTGTTCTCATTTGCGTAGCTATCATTCTTGTATATATTGTTTTTCTATTTCTGCTCACTTACCATTCCGTCAATACCTATTGTCTACCCACTCTTCTTAGCATACATAGTTTCCTGTATTTGGCATGTTGACTGGTACATAACGGGAGCTAAGTAAGTGGTTATTGACTAAAAACCTGATTGGTGCTACAGCCCTTCTTAAATACTCTTTTTCTTTTTGCCCAGAAATATAACTGGATAAACAAATTGTAATACCTTTGTATTCTAGTATATTGTAAGCTCTTTAAAGGCAGGGAGAGCATTCATTTATTCCTATATTCTCACTTCTAAATATGAAAATTTGCACATAGCAGGTATTTAATAAAAGTCTATCTCCTGTGAAATATTGATGTTTCCTATGAATTGCAGGTTGTATTGCTATGTTTTAAGATAATCATTTGCAATTACTCCAAATAAAAAGTTAGCAAAATCTACACAATACAGCACGGTACACATTCCACTTACCATGTAATTGTTTGTATTGGCAGTCTCTTCACTGGCTTCCCCAGAGCAATGGTTTAATTAAGTGAATCTCCCTTTTCCTGTGAAGTGATCACTTAACTCATTTAAAATAGTTTTACTGTCAATATACTTTTGTATGATATTTGCAACTGGCGCCTTACTCCGTAGATGTGCTGCTGCACAGAGGGAGCTCAGATTTTTATTTTGCTACTACTTATTTTTACTCTATTGCATTGTCCCTCAACAACTTCAGTGGTTAAAGCCATATTATCTAGATTGTTGGGACAATTGAGAGATTGTAATTAGACTAAACCTCTGGCTAGCCCAGGGTAAAATCAACAAGGTTGATTTTATTTCCATTTTATTACTTGCTAGAACCTCTGGAAAAATGAAAAGCTACTCTCAAAAAAACCCTATGATTTTCCCTTTAAAATCCTCTAAGGAGACAACTTCTTTGCATATCCTAGAACCTATAAATAATAATCTCATAAAACACATAACCCTATCTAAAAGCTAATTTCTTACATGATTAATACAGTATTTACTCTGCATGTTTGGTTGTGTAAAGCTCTCTTATTATTATTGTCCCCATTGCACAAGTGAGGTAATAGAAGAACTTACTGACCTCAGATCATGAATCAACTGTCAGAATCTGGCATCAAACCCAGATGGACTGATTATAAATCCTTCTTTCCTTCCTTCCTTCCTTCTTTCCTTCCTTCCTTCCTTCCTTCCTTCCTTCCTTCCTTCCTTCCTTCCTTCCTTCCTTCCTTCCTTCCTTCCTTC
>NW_020954551.1:24690303-24698574 GCF_900497805.2 Vombatus ursinus | reverse complement strand
TTCCTTCCTTCCTTCCTTCCTTCCTTCCTTCCTTCCTTCCTTCCTTCATTCATTCATTCCTTCCGTCCCTTCTTCCATCCCTCTTTCCCTTCCTCCTTCCTTTGTTCCTTCCTTCCTTCATGTTGTTGTTGTTTGTCCTTTGTTCTCAAAGAGGAAGATCAACGGCATCAGGAAAGTGATGCCTTGACCTGCAAATGAATTGGATTTAAGTGAGGCAAGTCTGTGTAAAGTCACCAGCCTCATTCTTTCCTCCAGAGTCATCTGGGTTCAGTGGCAAGACATAGATCTGGATGTGGATGACTGGAGATGGCCCTGGATGTAGTAGGAGACCTTGGCCTTTCCCAGGTCTTAGTTTGCTTGAGGCAACACCTATTCAACAATTAAGCCTAGGTAAGAAATGAAGCAAAAGATGACATCTTTTACACACTCCCAAAAAACAAATAAATAAACAAATAAATAAATAAATGAATTAATAAATAAATAAGTCTGGGAGTGAAACACCTTCAGGATTTCTAGCCATAACAGAGATAACTGCTAATTACACTCACTCTGAGCCAACAAAACCCAAACAATGACCAATTGAGACTTGAGTTTGGATCTATTATTGGCCAATGAGTGAGAGCCAGAGTGATTTGGGTTTAAGGCTCAGTCAAATGGTTCCATTAGAATCCCATTCTTCCTGAATGTATCTTTTATTTTAAAGGTCTAGGATAGGTTAAAAGGATTAGTTGAAAGGTGGGACATAATAGCATCTCCAAGTAGTTAAAAGACTGCCTTGTATGAAAGGAAATAGGCTTATTCTCTGGTTTCTAATGACAAAACAAGGACAAACAGGTATTACAAGAATCATATTTTAATTCAGGAACAAGAAAAAAGAAGTACTTCTCAACAATTTTAGCTGAATAAAAATAAAAGGTGTTTTGTGAGCTTTTAGCTTTCTCTGCCAGAGAAATCTATAAGAAAAGGATGGATTGCAACTAGTTGGGTGGAGTAGATTCTTATTCAGCTACAGGGAAGCTTATAAGTTTCTCTAAATTATGAAATTCTGTGATTTTATATAATTGACCATGTGGATTGTGATCTATCTAAAGCATAGGAAATGTGAAGAGAAGTAATAGGATATGGATACTAGTGAAAGGTTATGCTAAATTGTGAAGGACCTTGAATGCCAGGCAATGAATTTTAACTTTATTTGATGGGCCTTGTACATGAATAAGTGCAATAGGGATCTGGCACATGAGTAGATTACCTTGAATTGCATCTCTCTGTGAAGGGATACTGAAAGCCTGCTTCCAGAAGAGTGGATAAAAAGTGTAAAGGAAATAATTGCCTTTTAGAGATTGTGGAACATGAATGGACATGCTATAACTGGTTCTGGTTAACAAATCATGTAGTGAATGAATGGATCCTTGAAAAGTTGCAAAGAAATTTATAAGGCCCTCTCCTGTTTCCACCCAGTCTTTTTTCACAGTCCTTTTAGCTACTCTGTAGTTCCATTCCTTTCCTTATGCCATATTGTGATATCCAGTGGCTTAAGAGGAGAGGCTGTGGAGAATTCTTTCTATCTAGGCCATGTGTCTTTGAGAACTCACCCTTTTCAGCATTTATGCACACACACACACACACACACACACACACATACATATATATATATATATATATATTAATTCTAGGTGAATGAAATGTCATTACAATTTTGTAACTTTTGAAAAATCTAGAAAACAAGCTGGAGGAATGCAGAAATTAAAGTCCAGGCTGGGTTTTAAAACAAGACATTAGCATCAATGCTCACATAGAGCAAAGAACTTCTTTCTAGAATGCCCTTCTGGTCCCAGGCTAGCAATAGGTAAGATAAGAGTACACCAGACAATCATGCCATATTGGGACATGTACTTTGTGAGACCAATATTCTTCAGGAACTGAGCTAAGTTTTCTGCTTTGTCTCCTCAGACACAAATGTAATATATGGGAGAGTATGTTTCAGTGTATCAGGATTGATATTTATACAGTTGTTCTTTCTATATTTTTGGGAAAAAAAGTCCTTTTAAAAGTTAATTAATGGTAATTGGTTAAATGGAACTGAAGTAATAGTAACTGGCTTCTTAGATCAGGGAAAACCGCTAATGGGAACAGAAGTTAATGTCATTAAAAACACATACACACACACACACACACACACACACACACACACACACACACACACCTCATGCACACACAGGAACAGCAACAAAAACAAAAACAAACAAACAAAAAACACCTTCAGGATACCATAGAACCCTGAGGAGTAGATACAGCTTACCTGTTTCCAAGAGAGGATATCAAAACATACATGAAATAAGGAAACATTTATCTATCAGTTATTATTCGTGTATTGGTCGGAGAAGAGAACATATGTAGATATATAGCAAAAAAAAGTCAACATTCTGGGGCAGTTATGTGATGCAGTGGATAGAGCACTGGCCCTGGAGTCAGGACAACCTGAGTTCAAATATGACCCCAGAAACATAATACTTACTAGCTGTGTGACTGTGGTTAAGTCACAACCTCATTGCCTAGCCAAAAAATAAAATTAACGTAAGTGTTAGTGCAAATTCATTCACATTACTAGAAGGCTAAGCAAACACGTGAATGAGAGAGGTAAATCTCATTTTTGGATAGAATATCTATAGTTTGAAACAAAACAAAAATTTAGACAAAAATCAGAAAGCAAAGTTTTTTTTTTCCTTTTTAAATTTTAAGCATTTAAAACATTATTATCCTTTCTTATAGAAAGTATTTTGGGCTGAGTCTGACTCATGCCAATCTCTCAGTAATTTATGTTTCATATTGAAATGAAATGAGATTTGCATAGGTCATTCAAACCAAAGTTAACAAAGACAAATTTTCTAAGCCATGGAAAAATACTATTCAGCATGGATATGCATTGAGGATATTCCTAAACTGAATCAGGTGAGCAAACCTCCCCTGTCTGAGTTACCTATTTGATTTTGCCAGGGAACATCAGGGCACATTTGGTGGTAGGTGTGGTTCTTTTACATCAAGTGACCAGAAAATGATGTCATCAGCTTGAGCCTTTAGTACTCTGAGCCTTTCAAGTCAACAGGGTTGTTTTAATACTTTTAAAAATAGCAACCAATCAAACATATAGGGGAAAGTATGTGTGTGGTTGTAGGTAAGTATGTTTCTTTGTATGTGTGTGTGTGTATATATATATATATATATAATATATATACACACATACACACACACACACACACACACATACACACATACATATGTGTATATTCTAAAAACAAAGGTCCAAACTCCTGAGTGTGGTGAAAACAAGATTAAAGTATAATTGGGAAATGTTACCAAAATTAAAAAAAAACATAATACAACATAAAGAATGTTAATTTGTGTTTTTTCTAAGTCAATATATTAAGGCAGGTATCTGTTTCTATTTGTTTTATGCATCACTCTTCTAAAAGTATTAGAACATTTGAGAAGTCATGTTAATTATTATTGAATCAGTGACATAGGGTAACTACAATTATCAGGATTTCGGAAAACAGAAAATAGAAGATCTGCAAGGTAAAATTATTTATATCTATCTTCGTGTCTATGACTAAATGATATTTATCATCTTGGGGATGTTAGAAGGATTATTCTTTGCAACAGTCAATGCTGACCAGTGGAGTAATATTCAAGGCTCATAAGACTAGGTCCAGCAGACTGAGTAGAACATCATTGAGACTGATAAAAGGTATGCCGGAGCATGCCCAAAGAGGATTATGTCAAAATATTAGGTATCTGATAAATCATATTCCTTTCACATCATTATAAACCTGATCTTTGAACATTTAGAGAATCCTAAATGTATAAAATAGATAACATATTCCGTTCATTAATTCATGCCAAATAGACCCCTAAGACTGCCTTAAATACATTTATAAACTTGAAACACAGATAATACAGTCCTTACACATCAATATTGGAAGTTGGCATAACCCTTCAAATGCATAAATTAATGTTTTTATGACTATTTATACTAAACTATTATCTTTACCTTCCAAGGCTCTTCCTTATTTTTAAAGAGAAAATCACAATTTTCTCCACATAATTTCTTCTAGGACCCACCCTCAAAACCACTTTTGTTGACTGCAGGAAACTCTGATCTCTGAAGTCTTTATAGTTCTATTGGTAACAATTCAAGGGAGAATTTATGTAGTCAAGGAGAAAGATCAGTAGAGACTTCTGGCAATATGGCTGAGAGAGATTTTGTGTATAAGCTCCATTCCCATGCATCACCTCAAAAAAGTAAGAAATATGCCAAGTAAATAAAAAGAACCACAATAATACTGGAAGGCAGAGGAAATAAATCATCAGAAGAAAAATTTTGAAGAAAAAAAGCAATAGAAGGTATTGAGGAAAGGAATAAACAAAAAAAAATAAGGCCTTATATAATGAATGAATGAATGTTGTTGGTTAAAATAAATCCAGAGAAAATAACAGAATGAAATAAGACTTTGATAATGACAACTAGGTCCCTACAACTGAATTAAAAAGTTACATATTTACAGTGTAGGAAGGAACATCACTGCTCATACAATAGAGGCCACACCTCCCAAAGAATCCACTTTACAGCACACCCAGCATGACATCATCTAGTCTTTGCTTACAGACCTCTAATGTGTGGGATACACTATCCTCCTAGTCATCTGATTTCATTTATCAATAAACCTAATTAAAAGAAAATTTTCATCCCTTTCTCCCTCCCACCCCCACCCCACAATCCTTAAATGATGCCTAGGTGTTACCTTTGAACGTTCTACCCATTGGTTCTAGTAATTCCTTCTGAGGATATAGTGAGCAGTATTTTCTTTTTTTTTGCTTTTTTGCTAGGCAATCAGGGTTTAGTGACTTGCCCAGGGTCACACGGCTAGTAAGTGTAGTGTGTTGTGTATCTAAGACCGGATTTGAACTCAGGTCCTCCTGACTCCAGGGCCAGAACTCTATCCACTTCGCCACCTAGCTGCCCTTGTGAGCAGTGTTCTTGAAGACAATTATAAGTCTTCCAGTTTCTGCCAACCTTCTCTTCCAGGTAAACAATAGAAGGAGTGTTTGCTTTTGTCTCAAGATAAACCAGATTCATATCCTGCCTATGACATTTAATAGCTAGGGAAACTGTACAAATGGCTCTCAGTTACTTTCCATCTATAACTCTATGATTTTATAATCTTTGACTAAATCAGCTATTTCTAATCTGGAATTCAGTCTAGTTTCTTCATTTATCTAATTATGAATACTTAAGGTACTCCAGCTTATCATTGCAGAGAAAACAACCATATGAACTTCTTGAATCATTAAGAAACTTAATAAAAAGTTTGATCTAAGAGGTGGAAAATTTAATCTCATAAAGAATTCAAAAAGAGAAGCAAAAATAGGGATTGTGGAAATTCTTAATAAAGCAATTGACACTCTTAAAAAGAGGATGTCTGAGGAAGAAATTGTAAAAGTAAAGAGAAAGAAGTTGTGAAATTCATAAATAAAATAACAATAGAATATAGAAATTAAATGACAGTGAAGATTTTTTTAAATGAAATATATACTTAGCATGCAACTGACTGAAAATAAAGTTGAGTGAGAAAATCTGAGTCAACAGTCAATTAGAAAAAATAAAAGTAAAAAACCAACAAAAAAGCATGAAAGAGAAAACATTTCAGTAAATCACAAAAAGAAGATTGGAAGTAAGAGAACTAGAGATCAAAGTGTAGAGCAGTAAGACCCACACTATATATTTTTTAAATTATTATAAACAAGAGAAGATAATAAAGTTTTAATCACCTAGAAATGCAGTTGCCAAACTCCACGTTGTCACTGATCAAAGAAAGATGTTGAGAAATAGGCAAGAGGTAACAGTTCACATAGGAAGGAATACAAGTTTAGACTGTGCAGGACTATTAATTGTTAATACAAGATTAAAGTAAGTAGAGGAATATAATATATTGAAAAGCAAAGGAAATAGTGGCATACTGCATAATAATATCCTACAGATCTGGGAATGTTCTTTTATGAATGAAGATGGTGTTTCATTAGGTTCTCAGAAATGAAATCAAAGTGCCATTGGCTAAATTCATTCAAACCAAGAGTTGGGTGATGAGAGAAAAAGAGGGATATTAAATCACCATATTATGTTATTTGTAATGTATGTATATGTGTGTATGTGTGTACACATTTCTATACATATTGGTAGACATATGTACACATATGTGCATATACATGCATGCAGTGTGTGTGTGTGCACACATATGAGTGTGTAAAGTAGGAACAGAGTTCTGATTCCAGATCTGCCCAGGCCAGTAAATAGCACAGTGAATATAGTGCTAGACCCAGAATCAGGAACTTGAATTCAAATCTTATTTTAGACACTTTCTAGCTGTATGACATTGCACTATTCATTTAACCTGTCTGACTCAGTTCCCTTATCCATAAAATAGGGATAACAATAGTACTCAACTCCTAGAGATGTTGCGAGGATGGAGATTTTGCAAAGCACTTTTCTATTTATAAAATACCCTAGATATCCTTACTATTACCACTACCACCACTACCACCACCACCACCACCACCACCACCACCACAATCACCACTACCACCACCACTGCTACTACTACTACTACTACTACTACTACTACTACTACATTCTCTGAAAATGGTGTGTCTATGAAAACATTAAAGCAAAACAAGTTTCAGGTATATACCATTGATTAAAAATACTGATTTAATCACTGAAAGCAATCTTACGCATCTACTTATCAGTGTACTCAATGACCCTCCAACCCCCAGTAGGGTCTGGTTTTTGTTTGTTGGTTCATCAGGTTTTTTTTGTTTTTTGCTCTCTGGGGGTTAATAAATGCTTATTGAATGGAAGTGAACTTAAAGTAATCTTATTTTTTTCCTTCTTGTATAAAAAAGAAAACACAGTCAAAAAGGTCTAGCCACCTCTGACATAAGCCAGTCAGCTAAACTGCCTGAACACCTCCACCATAGCAGTCTGCAGCCTAATCCTATTATATGTTCCTACTTATCATTTGCCATTGTGAAGAGTGAGCTAGGGGAGTGCTTACACTGATCAGCAGGCAACCTGCCAGGGAGGAAAATTATGCTCTCAGCTGTATCCATTTTGCTGGGGTTTGGATGCTTTAGCATTCTTACCAAATCATTTCCCCTCTCCCAATGGGTGCTTAATAAACAACGATCAACCACAGTAATGATGATAAATATAGGTGAGCCCCCTCAAGATGCCCTTGCTTTGAAAGATCCCCTGTTGTGCCTTCCTCTTTGGATTCTTTATGGTCTGCTTTAGTTTCCTTAAGAAGTTTGTGTGGATAATACTGGTCCTCGATATCTATCTTAAGAAAGTTGTTCATGTATCTCAATTTCATCTGCAAAATAATTTAAAATGCACCAAGTCCATATTATCACACAACAAATATCAAACTCTGGCAGTCAATCTTAGGGAAAGGTTAGTTGTGTGCAGCACCTGCAAGAGGTATCTGGATTGACGGTTCTGAGGATTTGTAGGTAAAATGGGAATGAGGGCCCAACTGATTGGGGATAGGAAACAGCTGTAAATGGCCTTGGCTTTTCAGCATGGCTGTCATCTTGAAAACTGCAGTAGACTTTCACCTGAGTATATTTGGTTAGGGAATTCAAAAGATTTTGATCTAAGGGCAAAGTCTTAATTCTGTGAGCCTCAGTTTCCTCACATGCCAATCAAGGGAACAGCACTATATGATTTCTAAGGCCTCACCCCAAACAAACATTCCATTGTACAATTTTAAATTATTGTTTTTCTGCATGTGGTAATAAATCAATTGTATTATAAACATGTTGAAGATTTTGGATTTTGAAAGATGTTTTCAACATCATCTCAGTCATACGCAAATTACTGATTCCCAAAGTTCTCGTTTTCAGTACTAGATTTATTTATTCCCATAATCTCACATGCTCTTAGGTCTTATCTTATTAGAGTACAACACTGGAAGTGTGAAGTTTAAAATGAACTCCCATTCTTTTATTAATTCCATAATAAAGTATTTATTGATCATCTACTAGAGCATAAGCAGTGTGCTAGGCCCTGGAGACACAAATGAAAAAAAAGGAAAATATTGTCTGCTTTCCTAGAGTTTACATCCTACTGAGAGGGGACCTAAATTAAAAAAAAAAAGTCTAAGGAGAGGTGTGTGTGTGTGTGTGTGTGTGTGTGTGTGTGTGTGTGTGTGTGTG
>NW_020954551.1:24662266-24690293 GCF_900497805.2 Vombatus ursinus | reverse complement strand
GTGTGTGTGTGTGTGTGTGTGTGTGTGTGTGTGTGTGTGTGTGTGTGTTGAGATCCTCTACATGGGAGAAATGGGGGTGTCTGCTTCCAGAAAAAAATGATGATGAGGAATGGAAATGTCCTGTTTCCCCGTTTAGAACATGCACATTCTGTTACTGTTATTAATTCACTGACTAGAAGGTGATGAAGAAACTTTCTGAATGGCTGGGATATATTCAGTAATCACTAGTCATCCAGGGCCTGCCAGGTTTAGGTTTGATTCCTACCAGGCAATTGTAGCTAGAGTCCCTGCTGCAATGTGTCAGAACCCAGATAGTGAAAAGCAAAGTTCCACAGGACTTGCCCTACCCAGCCCAGAAGTAGTAGAGTTTAAGATTCATTCATCAATATGCGATACTTCATTTGGAAGGAAACTGGGTGAGGAAATTGCAATGTAGAATCTGTTAAGTCTAATCCTACTCTCCACATGGATTAAGGTAGTGTAGGATAGAACATGTCACCAGGTATGATGTGTGTGTGTGTGTGTGTGTGTGTATGTGTGTGTGTGTGTGTGTATGTGTGTGTGTGTGTGTGTGTATTTGTATTTCTATTTCCCATTGCCTACAATCATGTCCATGTTTCCCTCATTCTCAGAAAAAAAGTAAAAAAAAAACCTAATCCATTTATTTGAGATAGCTATCATCCTATAATCACTTCTTTTTTGTTATTATACTTCTTGAGAAAACCATCTAAAATAAGTGCTTTCACTTCCTTTCACTCTCTTCTTAAATCTCTATAGATCTTCTCAACCTTCAACTAAAACATCCCTTCCAAGTTACCAAAAATCTCTTAATTTCAAATTCTAATGGTCTTTTCTCCATGCTTGCCCTCATCTTTCTTGACCTCTCTGTAGCTTTTGATGCTCCCAAAAACCCTCCTCTCCTTGCTACCCTCTTTTTTCTAGATGATGATGATAATGATGATGATGATGATGATGATGACTGAACACTACTGTCTTCTGGTTTTCCTTTTACTTGTCTGACCACTCCTTCTTAATCTCCTTTGCTAATTGTGGGTGTCCTACAAACCTCTGTTCTGGACGTCCTCTCCTCCCTCTATACTATTTCACTTAGTTATCTCATCAGTCACCATGGATTCAACTACTGACTCTATGTAGATAATGCTCAAATGTATTTGTCCTGTCCAAACTTCTCTCCTGCTCTCCAGTCTTGCATCTCCAACAACCCATCCAGTATTTCAAACTGAATGTCCCATAAAAATAATAAAATCAATGCTTCTAAAATTGCATTGATTATCTCCTCTCCCCCACCCCCAAGAAAAAAGGACTCATTTCTAACTTCACTATTATTGTCTAGGGTACCATTATCCTCCCAGTCCCTGAAATTCAAAACCTAGGTGTCTTCCTTAACCTCTCACTTGCAACTGTCCACATCCAAACTGTTGTCAACTCCTATCATCTCTACTTTCTTCCTTGTATGTGGCTCCTTCTCCTCTGACACTGACAAAATCCTGGTGCAGGCACTCATCACTTCACATCTGGACTACTGCAAGAGACTACTAATTAGTCTCCCAGTCCTATTCCTCTCCTTTTTATTTTCTTTTGGGGAGCAACTTTCTGTATGACTTTTAAAACCATCCATAAATTGATCCTTTTCTACCTTTTTCAGTTTTTTTTATGTTGCACCACCTCCCCTCTACACACACACACACACACACACACACACACACACACACACACACTTGCCTTTCCTTCCCACCACACACATCTCCCAACTCCTTTTTACTTGTTCATTCCCACTCCTTAAATAATCTCATCCTCTTCTCTTCCTCCTAAATTCTCAGGCTTCCATCATATTTCAGCTAGTCCCACCTCCTACGAAAATCCTTTCCTAGTCATCCTTAATATTAATGCTTTCTCTCTGAGATTTTCTCAGATATACCCTGTATGTATTTTGTTTGTATATTGTTGTTTGTATGTTGTCTCCTATTGATTGTAAGCCCCTTTGAGAGAGGGAATGGTTTTATTTTTTTTTACGTGTCTTTGTATCTCTAGGGCTTAGCACAGTGCCTAGCACAGAGATGCAATGAATGAATTCTTGTTAACTAACAAGTGTTGAAGAAAAAGATGTAATTTTTAAAATTTTTTTTACTATTAAACAGTTTTCAAATATATAATCAATCTTATTTTATTGTAATCTTTTATTTTTATATAACAAATGTTTACAAATATATCCCTTCATCCATACTCAGTAATATTTCTCTTGTAACAAATGCAAAATAACCATGGGGGAAAAATTGGTTCATCAAAACTAACCAAGAAATCAATTATGTCTGACAATTCATGGAGTGTTCCACACCCATTGTGTCCCTCCACAACTTCATCTCTGAAAGAAGGGGCACCTATGTATTTTCTTTACATCCAAACTTATTCATTATGATTACTTAGCATTTAATTTCATTGTTTGTTTCCATTTGCACTGTTGGAGTCATATATATTCTTCTATTTCATGTACTCACTTCATATTTATCAGTTCATATGTCTTCCCATGCATGCTTCTTTGAGTTGTTCATATTTGTTATTTCTTATAATACAGTGATATTCTATTACATTCATATATAACACTTAGTAACTTTTTATGATAATTTTACATCATTTCCAGAGTGATTGGGCCATTTCACATCTCCATGAAGAGAGTATTAGAGTGTCTCTCTTTTCAAAATCTTCCAACATTGACTATTCCAATTAAAAAAAAAAAATCTTTGTAAATTTGATAGATGTGAAGTAGAATCTTAGAATTATTTTAATTTGCAGCTCTCTTACTGTTAATGATTTGGAAGCAAGTTACTTTTAGATTATGTTCTTTGACATTTTCTAAGTCACTGTTCCATTAACAAAGATAAGTGAAAGTGTTGATCACACTTACAGTTGAAAGTACACAGTGTCATAAATAAATAGAGGGATGGGGAAAAGTGACTTTTTTTTGACATGAATGCATATGCCCTTTTATTGACCTTTAAACAGGCTGAACAGATTTCTTCCTTCACCCATTGTTAGAGAAGATTCTTCTTCTGAGCAATTCCATTCTGACCCAACACGGTAATGCAAAAGCATGAATACATTTTCACTTCTGAAGAAAAGAAAACAATCTGGACCCTCTGGAACCTCAGAGTAAGAATGTTGGCAAGATATAAGAATAGATAGTTTGCCCACAGAGGAGAAAGCTGAGAACTGCCTTAATACTGGAACACTATGTAGAGGTGAAATAGTATGTAAAAGACTCTCACTTCCATCAAAAGTATAACAAAAATTAGGCATAAACTCAATGAAGGATTTTTGGTCATATCATTTCTGGTGCATTTTCTCCCCTGCAGGCAGTTCAAAATTGTGAGGAGATCTGGTCATGGAGCACAAAGTTCTTCATTCAATTCTTGCTTCTGATACATAATAGCTGCACGATGAGTGTCAAGTCACTAAATCTACCAGTATCCTAAGTGACTTTGCAAGACTATAATTTAGAAACAAGTTCCCTGTCTGTGTCAGGGGAAGGGTTTTCTGCAGTGGGAACTTACTATATTGTTGCAATAATGTATCTGATGGATCTCTCTCTCTCTCTCTCTCTCTCTGTCTCTGTCTCTGCCTCTGTCTCTGTCTCTGTCTCTCTCCTTCCTACTTTCCATCCATTTACCCAATATTAGCTAGTTCTTGCAAGCAAAACATAGTTGGTAACAAGTGGTGTGTATATATATATATATATATACACACCACATGCACACATTTATGTGTCTGTGGTGAGAAGAAGAAGGAGGAGGAGGAGGAGGAGAGAGAAAGAAAAAAGAAAGAAAATTAATTTTCTAATAATGTTGATTCTCAAACACTATAAGATGAATCATGAAGTAACTAGTAAATTTCCCTCAGCATTTTTAAAGGTGGGCATAGTCTTACCTAAAAATAGCTGAACAGAGATAATGATGAGCATGGTACCATGGAAATAATAAATGGTCAGATGTTTTTACTTGTAAGTGGACAAATGCCTTTTTTAATTTTCCTTTTATTATGGATATTTAGAAGTAGAATGTTGTTAAAGTTGATTAGCACTGATAGAGGTTCCATCTTTTATTTTTAAAGTGATATTTATTGTTCAAGGACTTGAAGCATTGTACTCCTTTCATAAGTAAAAATGAATTGAAACAAAAATGAATTCCATAAATACAATTAATCTAAACTACTCTCCCTTCAATTTTTTTTTCAATTTCAAAGGCCTAATTAATTGGAAGATTGCACTAGTGGCATGGAGTTTAGTGAAAATATTTTATATTTAAATAAATTCAAGGCAATTGTAGTGACTCCAAAATGCACATTTGCTGGGAATAGCTGGTAGACACCTCAGTTTTTCTTGACATGTGCCTTGCTTAGAGTACATGGTTCAGTCATACATCTCTTCTTCCTCTCCATCATATTCCTTCCCCAATCCTTCAGTATTGAAAATAATTTTTAAATTGGTGGGGGGAGGGCATTACTACAGTCAAAGGAACACTGCCTTGGTATTCAGGGACCTTCTGGCTTTGGATTCCAAATCTGCCACTTAATTACTTCAATGTCCTGGGATAAGACAATTATCCTCTCTGGATCTTATTTTCCTCATTATAAAAGGAGGGGCTTGAGCTAGAAGACTTTGAAGGTCTCTTCAAGCAATAATTCTATGATGTTGTATAAGATTTTTTTTCCCTATCTGAATAATTTTAGCTCTGGTGTCCTGTGTGGTGTGTGTGTGTGTATGTGTGTGTATGTGTGTATGTAAGAACCAAGTATATGAAAATGCTTGGTAAGAAAAAAATGAAATATGAACTGTCTTTAATTCTATCAGGTTTGCTGAGTCAGAAATGGAACAGTGAAATTTCAGACATGCTATTTGGTGATTTCATGAGCAAAATCGCTAAGGTCACTATGATAGTAATAACTGTTGCTGCTGTTTTTCGTAATGTCATGAGACATTAATTAAAGATTCACCAAGAGGGGCAGAGCCAAGATAGCAGAGAGAAGGCCGCAACTCACCTGAGCTCTCCCCCAAAACCCTGTAAAGACCTTTAAATAATGTCCTAAAACAAATCCTGGTGTGGCAGAACCAACAAAAGGATGGAGTGAAACAATTTTCAAGCTCCAGACAACTTAAGTTTGGCAGGAAAAGTCAATCACACAGGAATGAAAGTAGAATACAGTCTAGTGTATGCCCCACCAGTGTAGACCACATCCCAGCGAACCAGGAGTAGGCCTTTGGGGTGAATGAATCAGCAGCTGCTACAGCTGCTTCTGGAGCTATCAGCCCACAGATGGCAGGGAGATCAAACAACTGGTAAAAAGGAGATTACAGTGATCTTTTTGCTGGCTCTGGAGGCAGGAGTCTGTTGCTTTTCCCTCACTCTGATCCAAGTTGCAGTCCTAGGTAGAAGTCCTAGGGCAAGAAAGAGCACTAGAACATCAGAGTTTTCAGCCACAGTGGAGGAGAGACCCTCATCACAGTTTCAGAAAAGAATGCCTGTGGCCACTCACAGACCAGAGCATAGGCCAGGCCAGGAAAGGAATAAACGCCTCACCCTTGATTGTGCCACCTTGGAAGAATAAAAAAAATGTAGGTCCCTAGAAGTATCTCTGAAAATAGCTGCACAAAACCCCTGAAGTTTGGGACAGTACATTCTCCACACTGGAAACAGACCCCTACCTTAATAAAGAGTTTAAAACTCAAGTAATTGGCTGGGATCATGAGCAAACTGTGCAAAAAAGTCAAACCATAGAATCTTTCTTTGGTGACAAAGAAGATCAAAACATACAACCAGAAAAAAAACAACAAAGTCAAAGCTCCTACATCCAAAGCCTCCAAGAAAAATATGAATCAGTACCAGGCCAAGGAAGAGCTCAAAAAAGATTTTGAGAAGCAAGTAAGAGAAGTAGAGGAAAAACTGGGAAGAGAAATGAGAGTAATGCAAGAAAATCATGAAAAACGAGTCAACAGCTTGCTAGAGAAGACTCCTCCCCCCCCCAAAAAAACTGAAGAAAATAACACCTTAAAAAATAGCCTAACCCAAATGGCAAAAGAGATCCAAAAAGCCAATGAGGAGAAGAATGCCCTAAAAAGCAAAATTGGACAAGTAGAAAAGGAAGTACTGAAGAAAATACTTCCTTAAAAATTAGAATAGAGCAATTGGAAGCTAGTGACTTTATGAGAAATCAAGACATTGTAAAACAAAATCAAAAGAATGAAAAAAAAAACAGGGGCGGAGCCAAGATGGCAGAGTAAAAGCAGTGACTTGCTTGAGCTCTCCCCCAAACCCCTCTAAATACCTGCAAAAAAATGGCTCTAAACAAACAGCAGAACCCACAAAAAGACAAAGTGAAACAAATTTTCAGCCCAACACAACCTGGATGGTTGATCAGAAAGGTATATTGCACCAGGCAGGGAGAAGAACACAGTTTGGTATGGGCATGCAGGCAAAACAGACCTCAGTGAACCTGGAGCAGGCCTCAGAGGACTGAATCACGGGCAGCTATGGCAGTTTTCAGACTTTCAACCCAGGAATGCCAAAGACAACTTAGAAGGTCAGTAGGAAAAGTCTATGACCCCCATGAGAGAGAGAAGCTGGGTCCCAGCCCCAGTTCCTGCGCATGGCGCTGGAGTGTTGGTTGCTTCCCCAGCTTCCAACCCACAGACTGAGGGGGAAATTGAGTGGCTGATCAGAGGGAGACTGCAAGGATCTCTTTGCTGGTGCAGGATTCTCTTGCTTTGCCTGTGCTTGGATATGGGTCATAGTTCTGGGTGGTGATCCTGGGGTGAGGAGAAATGCTGGCGTGGTAGAGCTTGTAGTATTGGTGGAGAGGGCATCCTTCTCACAGTTCCAAGGCAGAAAAGAGTGCTCATGGTCACTCATAGAACAGAGCACAGGCCAAGAAAGGAGTAAACACCTCACTTTTGACCATACCACCTTGGAAGAACTGAAAATTTACAGGTCCCTAGAAGTACCTCTGAAAACAGCTGCACAAAACCCCATGAAGCTTGGGACAGTACATTCTCCACACTGGAAGCAGACTCCTACCTTAACAAAAAGTTTATGGCTCAAGTAATTGTCTGGGATCATGAGCAAGCCTCACAAGACAAGTCAGACTATAGAATCTTTCTCTGGTGACAAAGAAGATTAAAACATACAACAAGAAGAAGACAACAAAGTCAAAGCTCTTACATCCAAAACCTCCAAGAAAAAATATGAATTGGTCTTAGGCCATGGAAGAGCTCAAAAATGATTTTAAGAAGTAAGTAAGAGAAGTAGAGGAAAAACTGGGAAGAGAAATGAGAGTGATGCAAGAAAATCATGAAAAACAAATCAACAGCTTACTAAAGGAGACCCAAAAAATACTGAAGAAAATAACACCTTAAAAAATAGCTTAACCCAAATGGCAAAAAGAGGTCCAAAAAGCCAATGAGGAGAAGAACACTTTAAAAAGCAAAATTGGTCAAATGGAAAAGGAGGTCCAAAAACTTACTAAAGAAAATACTTCCTTAAAAATTAGAATGGAGCAATTGGAAGCTAGTGATCTATAAGAAATTAAGACACTGTATAACAAATCCAAAAGAATGAAAAAATAGAAAACAATGTAAAATATCTTATTGGAAAAAATAACTGATCTGGAAAATAGATCCAGGAGAGATAATTTAAAAATTATTGGACTATCTGAAAGCCATGGTCAAAAAAAGAGCCTAGACATCATCTTTCAAGAATTATCAAGGAAAACCACCCTGATATTTTAGAACTGGAGGGCAAAATAGAAATTGAAAGAATCCACTGATCACCTCCTGAAGAGATCCCCAAAGGCAAACTCCTAGGAATGTTGTAGCCAAATTCCAGAGTTCCAGGTCAAGGAGAAAATATTGCAAGCAGCCAGAAAGAAAGAATTCAAGCATTATGGAAATACAATCAGGCTAACACAAGATTTAGCAGCTTCTACATTAAGGGACCAGAGGGCTTGGAATAGAATATTCTGGAAGACAAAAGAGATAGTATTACAACCAATAATCACCTACCTAGCAAAACTGATTGTAATCCCTCAGAGGAAAAAAATGGATATTCAGTGAAATAGAGGACTTTCAAGTACTCTTGATGAAAGGACCAGAGCTGAATAGAAAATTTGACTTTCAAATACAAGACAAAGGAGAATCATGAAGAGGTAAAAAGGAAAGAGAAATCATAAGAGTCTTGTTAAGGTTGAGCTGTTTATATTCTTGCATGGAAAGATGCTATTTGCAACTCATGAGACCTTTGTCAGTATTAGGATAGTTGGAGGGAAAAAAATATGTAGATAGATAGATAGATAGATAGATAGATAGATAGATAGATAGAGGGCACAGGGTGAGTTGAAGATGAAGGGGTGATATCTGGAGAATAAAATTAAGGGGTGAGATAGGATTATAGTGGGAGAAGAAGAAAGGGAGAGGTAGAATGGGATTAATTATCTCACATAAGGCAGACAAGAAAAGTCTTTTACAGTGGAGGTGAAGTAAGGGAAGGTGAAAAGGAATGAGTGAATTTTATTCTCATTGGGTTTGGCTTAAGGAGAGAATAACATACACACTCAATTGAGTATGTAAATCTATCTTACCCTAAAGGAAAATAGGGGGGAAGGGGATAAAAGAATGAGGGGGATGATAGAAGGGATGGCAGATGAGGGAGGGGGTAATGAGAAGCAAATACTTCTGAGGAGGACAGGGTCAAAAGAGAGAATGGGATAACAGGGGGGGTGGGATAGGATGAAAGAAGTATAGTTAGTTTTTCACAACATGACTACTATGGAAGTGTTTTGCATGACTACACATGTATAACCTGTATTGAGTTGCTTGCTTTCTCAATGAGGGTGGGTGGGGAGAGAGGAAGGGAGAAAATTTGTAACCTAAAGTTTTAAAAACAAATGTTAAAAATTGTTTTCACATGCAATTCGAAATAAGATATGCAGGCAATGGGGTATAGAAATCTATCCTGACCTACTGGAAAATAGAAGGGGAAAGGGATAAGAGAAGGCAGGGGGTGAGATAAAAGGAAGGGAAGATTAGGGGAAGGGGTATTCAGAATGCACACTATCTTAGGGTAGGGGGAGGGACGAGATGGGGAGAAAATTTGGACTCAAAATCTTCTGGAGGTGAGTATTGAAAACTAAAAATAAATAAATTTAAATGAGTGTTTAAAAAAAAGAAGAGTGGATTGGGGGAGGCAATAGTCAGAAATGAAATAATTTTGAGCAGGGACAGTGAAAGGAGAGAGAGAATAGAATAAATGGGGGGATAGGATGGATGGAAATACAGTTAACAATCATAAGTGTGAAAAAAACATTTTGAAGCAAGTTTCTCTGATAAAGGCCTCATCTCTCAATTATACAGAGAAATAAGCCAAATTTATAAAAAAAAAAAAAATCAATAGCCATTCCCCAACTGACAATGAAAAAAATACAAAGTTTTTAAATGAAGTAGTCAAAGCTATTTATAGCCATATGAAAAAATACTATAAATCACTACTGATTGGAAAAATGCAAATTAAAATAATATGGAGGTACCACCTCACATCTGTTAGACTGGATAATAGGACAGAAAAGGAGAATGATAAATATTGGAGAGGATGTGGGAAAATTCAGGCACTAATGCAGTATTGGTGGAATTGTGAACTGATTCAAACATTATGTAGAACTATTTGGCACCATGCTCAAATATTTATAGCTGCTCTTTTCTGGTGGCAAAAAAAAATGGAAATTGGGGGAATGCCCATTAATTGAGGAATGGCTGAGCAATTTGTGGTATATGATTGTGATGGAATACTATTGCGATATAAGAAAAGATAAGCTAGATTCTCGGAAAAACCTGGAGAGACTTACATGAACTGATGCAGAGTGAAATGGGCAGAACTGGAGAACATTGTACACAGTAACAGCATTGTTGTAAAGTGATCACTTGTGAATGACTTAGTTATTCTAAGTAGTATAATGATCTAAGACAACTCTGAAGGACGTATGAAAAACTCTATCCATCCCTAGAGAAAGAACTGATGGAACTGGAATACAAATTGAAGTATACCTTTTTTACTTTATTTTTCTTCAGTTTTTATTTTAGTCTTTGTTTTAATTTATTACATGACTAATATGCAAATATGTTTTGCATAATTTCATGTGTATAACCTATATCAAATAGCTTACCTCCTCAATGAGGGGGATGGTTAAGGAGGGAGAGAATTTTGGAACTCAATTTAAAATATGAATGTTGAAAATTGTTTTCACTTTTAACTGGGAAAATAAAATATTAAATTAAAGATTCATCCAATACTATCAGAAAAACTGCTCTGGGGTATGGACCCCCTCATCCCCATGCCTCTCCTATGGCAGGAGGGGAGGATCTTCTGGCTAATTTAAGTATATAAGCACCCTCTCTGAGAAGCTGAAGAGTTGGAAATGACTACAATCCAAAATATTCAGATAGGAAGATGCATTTCCACCTCTCTTTTCTGTCTTCTAAAGGAAGGGGAGTCTTGTCAGTCCAAATCCATATGCAAAAGGAAAGTCTGGGGAAGTTTTGAAACATCAATCATTGTACAATAGACTAGAGCCAAACAATTCACTCCTTATCTATGGTTGGTGGTTGAGGGAAGGGAGTGGGAGGCATTCTACGTTGTCCTCAATGTATCGAGTATTGTTGCTATTTTTTTCTTGCTGAGATTGGCAACACATACCATCGCTATATTGATCTTCAAAAGACATTTGTGAGATGGACAGTAGCCAGTAGCAAGTTTCCACCCTACTTTAATATTAATTTAACAACTGGAAGGAACAGAGTGTTTAAATATTAAATATGTGTTCAAATATTAAATAGTTAACATTTCTTTTTCTGATTATTAAACCTGGCTGGAAGCAAGATGGTAACTAATGTGCAGTCAGTAAACCTCACTTGACAGACTTCCACTGGCACACATGCCAAACCTTTTCTGCATTGGGTTGGCCATAGTATGAAATACTGTGTGAGAAAAGCAATTTTAAAATATACTGCTAAAAGTTTCCACTTGGCAAAGATTGTTGTTCCCCTGGGGAAGTCTCAGATTCTTGCCTTTGGGGCAAAACCACATTGGATTGCAATTTTAAGAGTACTTAACTTGGTAATTGATCTACCTGAAAACTTCATCTAATACACCTAGGGGAAGAGGTTAATTAAAGGAGTAGTAGATGATTGTCCCTCCCCTGTTTCTGGTGTGAACAAAAGAGATTCATTAAAATGTGTTGTTCAATAGGTAAAATTAAATGGCTGTGATTTTTGCACACAAACTTGTTATATCATTGTCATGTGGAACTCCCAGTGAGGAAATTCCCTTCATTAATGCAGATCAGTGGCAATTTAATCTCTTAGAACTCTTGGATACTTACAGTTAAGTGGCTTGCATAGAGTGACAGAAACATACTTAGACAAATAGAGGCAAGTTTTGAATCCAGTTTTTCCCTACTTAGGCTAACAGAACCAGTATGTGTCATAGGTAGATTTTATTTCAGTTCTTCCTGACTCATAGGCTGGCTATCAATTCTAGAGGTATCTATATACCCTCTTGCCTCCTCTGACTCTGCCATCACTCTAATTCAGACCCTTATTACCTCACACCTTGATTACTGCAATAGCCTGCTGGTGGGAGTGCCTACCCTCTCCAATCCAGTCTCCATTAAGCCATTGAAATGATTTTCCTTAAACTGAAGTTTGATCATGTAGTGCCTTTACTCAATAAATTCCAGTAGCTTTCTATACTCTCCAAGAACAAATAAAAAATGCTCTGTTTGGCACTCAAAGTCCTTCATAGCCTAGACCCCTCCTACCTTTTTAGTTTTATAGCAGCTTACTCCACATCCACTATATACATATATACCATTCCCTAGGGAGTATGGTGTATTAAGGGAGGGCTAGAACCTCTGGTGTGAGTGCATGCTGGGCACTTTTCAGGTCTGATCATCTACCTTTAGTGTCCAGCTGTCAGTCAACTCTTATTTGTGTCTCCAAGAACCTATAGTACAGCATCAGTCCCACACTGGTAAAAATGTCTTGACAGATGGGTTAACTAGGTTGAAGGTAACTAACAGTACTCAAACCTGTTAACTAGTTAGGGGGATGGCTACCCCAAGTAGGTGAATACTTCCCCAGGCAGAATGGGAGGATGAGAACATTTTGTTCCAAGGGCCATGAAGGTAGCTGAAGCAGGTGCTATGGACTGCTTAGGGTATGGTTAGACATAAAAAACGCGGGGTCAATCACTGTTTCCCAGACCATCACCAGTCCTCTTGACTTCTGTCTTGCCACTGGATTTCAATGACTCTAGAAGAAAGAGTGAGGCTGATGACTTCCTGCAACTCTGCCTCACAAATCCAATTCATGAGCAAATCAAGACATCAACCTGTGATGTCATTGATCCTCTTTGAAAATACAAGTTGAACAACCAACAAAAATAATGCCTCATTCCCCAACACACTCTTAAATTTCAGTGACATTGGATGTTCCATGAAGACACTCCATCTCTTAGCTCCTAGCATTCTTTCTAGCTGCTCCCCATACCTGGGATATTCTCTCTCCTTCACTCCAACTACTGACCTCCCTGGATTCCTATAAATACTAAATAAAATTCCACCTCCTACAGGAAGCCTTCCTCAACCCCTGGTATCTCCTCTCTGTTAATTATTTCCTATTGATTGTGAATATAGCTTGCTTTGCATATATTTGTTTACATGTTATTCCCCCATTAGATTGTAAACTCCTTGAGGGCAGAGACTGATTTTTTTGCCTCTTTTTGTATTCCTATTGCTTAGCACAGTACCTGGCACATGGTAAGCACTTAATAAATGTTTATTGTACTGAGACCTTAGGTGGCCCAGAACACTCCAGTGTGTGGTTAGTAGAATGTAATTGAGAAATATTTAATAAAATAAATTTTAAAAAATGATACAGGATAGATAATGTTATGTTAATGTGTGGTTTTCTTAGTCAATATGATATCAGTCCATAGGGATGCTAGGTACATTTTAGTTCTATCTCTCAAACAAATGATTATGACAAGTTCTGAATTTTCTTGATAAAGAAGAAGAATGCCAAATTTTTTCAAAAAATCTAGTCATTGGCTGCCAATGTTCACAACAATTTGTAGATTTTGTGAATGCTACAATAGAACTCATGAACTATAGAATTAAATTAAGATTTTAAAATTAATTAAATATATTTGAATATATATGTATATGTGTATATATGTATATATATATATGCTTGTGTGTGTGTGTGTGTGTGCTGAGTCTAGAAAGTTAAGGTAGAAAAGGCATCCTAGGTCTATGTATTTCAGTTAATCTTTTCTAATCCACTTTCACTAGGATTTTTCCAACCGACATTTTGTCAAATGCATTTTTGAAGTAGTAGCCCAACTGAGAATGAAATAAATCACCTTTATAAGTAAATGGGAAGAGAAAATATAGTCATCTCTCAAGGAGAAAGTGGCCATAGTTTTAAAAACACAGAACTGGAATTGGTAGATGTGCTTTTTAGTTACATCTGTGATATCAGCCAGCTGTACTATATTAGATGATTTATTTCATATTCAAGCAAGAATTATTATGCATCTGCTATGTGTATCATATTATACTGATCCTTATTGATACTGATGTAATAAGATAACATTCTCCTTAAGCTCAATGGTAGGAGAAATATCCTGTACATAAAAAATTACAATCCCTAAAATTCAAGGCTATTGGTGGCATTAAGCTCATGATAATGATGATGATGATGATGTTAATGATGATGATGATGATGATGATGATATAATAAAATGTAAGTGCCTACTGTGTGCCATACTGTGCTTAATTTTGTTGATGCAAAAAGAGGCAAAAGAAAGTTTCTGCCTTCAAGGAACTCACAATTTAATAAGCAGGAAACAAGCAAATACATATGTAAAACAACCTATGTATGAAAGAGATAGGAAATAACATATTATGATCATAGGATTAATGTAAGGGAATTTTGATGGGAATATTCAAAACCATGAGTAACAAAGATAATTTCCATTAGAATACAGAATCACTGTGTGATTTTATTTTCAAGCTGATTTACCTTTATAATTATGCTGAGTTTAAGGTAAATTTTATGATCAGTTATTATTCCTTGATCAGAAACTAAAAGTTATGGCAAAAAATAGTCACTGATTAATCTACCAAATAGATAATGCCTGTTATAAATAGAGGTAAACTGTTAAGAACTTCCTTTTTTACATCATATCGTAGCCACAGATTCCTTTGTTTCCTAGATATTAAACAGTGGTGAGTCCCTAGAAGGATTACCAATTCCCTCAGGGAAAAGAATAATGAGAATTTCTTCCTCCTCCTCCTCCTCTTCCTCTTCTTCCTTCTTTCCCCCACAAAACAAGAGGTAAACACAGGGCAGCCATATATAAAATGCATTAACTTTAAAATAACTTGAGTGATTGATATAGTTTGATTTAGTCAGTGGACTCACATGGCCTGAGGAGAACTAAAGTCAAACCACACTGAACATTCAGACCCAATCAAGTCTTATTAAATTCCTGATATATGCATACCTCGTCATTTGTGTTGAATCTACAAAAGGAAAAACAGTCACTGTCCTTTGTCCAAAGGAATTTGTAATCCAAGCTGTGGCACTACCAGCTCTACCATTTCTTTCTACTGAAACACTAGCTAATTATCCTAGGATTAAAGTAATCTATAGACAAATTGGGCCTTAAAAAAGAAAATGCTTGATAAATGAGTGAAAGTAAATACAAAAGAAAAGGTGAAGAGGGGGAAGGGGAAAGTAGAAATCTTTCTATCATTACACCAAAAGGGAATGCTTTCTGTTACAAAGAAAAATTTAGCAATTAACCAAAAAACCTAAGGACCTTGAACAATGATACAGATGTTCAAATGTTAGAATCATAGATCTTCCATAGGGAGCAGAGAGAAAGAACTTGATGCAATTTAAAACAAGCCTCTTAAAAGAGCTTAGCACAGCAGTCACCCCTACTAGCTACAAATAGCAGGATCAGTGCACAATCTTAGGTTTCACCAAAAGTGGAGAAGAGAAAATAAGATAATAAGAACAATTTAAAAATGTACTTGTAAAGAAAGGCGGACCAGTTTTGTCAGTGTGCAGGAAAATCTTCAATTAGACTATATTGTCTAATTGATATTTCATGTTTCAACTAAACATATGTTTTAAATAGGACATGATTTCTACCTTTTCTGTCTGTTTCTGTCTCTGTGTGTCTCTCTGTCTCTTGTCTCTCTGTCTCTGTATACATGTATATGTATATGTTTACATATATATGCATGTACAAATAACCTTTTTACATACATAAATGTGTGTGCTTATATGTATATACATACACATATGAATACATCAGACACAGTATATGTATACGAGCATACATGCATGCATGCATGCATAAATACATGCATGCATAAATACCTGCTTAAATGGCACAGTGAATAGAGCACTGGGCTTGGAAATCAATTCAAATCTGGCCTCAGATATATACTAGCTGTATGATTCTGACTAAGCCACTTAACCCTGTTTGCCTCAGTTTCCTCATTTGTAAAATGAGTTGAAAAGGAAATGATAAATAAATACAGTTTCCTTGCCAAGAAAACCCTAAAAGTGGTCATGAAAAGCTGGACACAATTGAAATGACTGAACTACAACTATACCTGCTTCTTATATATACATATTCATATATGGATACATTATATACATGTGTATGTATATTACACATACACAGGCTCATTTCAATGGTCTAAATTACTTAAAATAATAATAAATTACATGTATATTGTGCTATAAGATTTTGTAAAATGCTTTACTTATTTTATGTCATTTGTATATGGTATTAGAAGATGTACAGTACCAAAATGGATGTATCTTAATATAAGTAATAATAAGAATCCTATTAAATATTGTGCACATTGTGCAATAGTTTATAAAAACAAAACAGAACAATCATTGTATTGACATAGGAACTTTCCATTGATTAAATTTTATCTACTGACTGGTACCTGCTTTCTAAAATCATTTTTTGTTCTTTTTTATCTTTTTCTTTAGCTCTTTTAGGAATTCTTGTTAGACTTTTGTCCAATCTGCATTATTCCTTTAAGGCTTGCTTTTAGAGGTTTGTAAATCATTGTCTTCTTCTGAGTTTGTCTCTTTAAGCAAATTGTCACAAAGAAACTTATTATCATCAGGTTATTGTTTTGTTTTGTTTTGATTTACTTGCTCATTTTTCCTGCCTATTTCTTGATTTTGGACTTCATGTTAGACTCTGCTCATTGTTGCAAGTGGGCTGGAGGATGCCTGGTTTTATCATCTGACTTTGATATAGTGCCATTTTTGTGTGGAATGAAATTTTGAGAGACAGACTCTATGCATAATTAGTCAATTTATTAGCTCGGCTAGAAATAACTGATAAATTGATGTCATTGACCTCTCTCAGTGACCAATGATGCCCAGTGAGGATCCGAGTGAGGGTGACTGCTATGCTAATTTTTTTAACAGGTTTGTCTTAAATTGTATCAAATTATTTTCCTCTGTTCCCTATGGAAGATCTGTAATTCCAAGGATCCATTGAAGTCCTTTAAATCTACATGTCTTCCTTCAAACAGTACATCCCAGGGACCTCACCTGACAAACAAAAGGCAACCCTGAGGGGCAGGTGGGCTGGCCTTCAGTAATGGTTGATCAAGCCCCTCTCAAAGAATGCCAATTGTTCTACAAGAGAAAGCTGCCTGGGACACTGTTGGCTAGGAAAACAAACAAACAAAAACAAAACAAAACAAAGCAAACAAACAGACAAAAAACCCTCAAACAAATGTAAGCCATCTTAATTAGGATGATCTTCCCCAGGGAAGATCAAAACATGGTAAATCCTGATAAGAAAGTTAGGACATAGATTAAGCCCCTGGGTAGCACTGCCTTTTGTTTATGGGATAAACAAAGTGAAGGTCCATGCCCAGGCACATGCCTTGGGATCTGGGAGTGATTGCATTCCTTAGCTAGATTAGGAGAGGTCTTTTTTAAGCTAGGCTAAAAGATAGAGGTTTTGACAGAACAAGGCATGATAGAGATTAATATTAAAAATCGAATGACACAGTATTAAGATTAATTTTCCTCATTTCTCTGCTGGTTCTAGCTCTTTAAATTTTCAGTTCTACCACTGGCAGTATATTCTGGAGGGATCCCTGGTCCTGATAATTACTTTCCTGGTTTGTGCTCTGGTCTTTGTCCTTGTAGGGTTCATATTCCCTTATGCTTACTCCTCTCCACCCTTAAACTGCAATTTAGAACTGGGTATGTTGAGGTCTGGAGGTTTAGGACTGCTAGGACCCTAAAATCATGACACATGGGTCCTGCCCAAAAGAATTCAATCCAAGCCTTCTTTAAACCAGAGACAAGGTTATTAAAGATCCCCCATATTAACCAGACTCTTAAGGAATCTGAACATCTGTGAGTTATTTGCTAGATTTATAAAAATCTGAGCACCTTAATGGAGACAAGATGGACCTTATATACTGAAAGACTATAGGAGGGATCTAGGAGTGGCCAAGTAGTCTGCTGGGGACTGGGAGATAAAAAAATACCAGGGACCTAGACCTAGACCAGATTAAGGGTGGAAAGTGACTGGGGGCCATAAGGAGGTAAGACAATGGAGGGCTAGGGAATGAGAATTGGGAGATTGGGTGGAAGAATGGCCAGTTGATGGGATTATACCTTCAGAGGCTTCCTTGATCAAGTAAGAGAATTCAAGGACAGTCCAAGGGTTTTCTAGAGCCCATAGACAAACGGAGCCCAAATTGGGGCAAAGGTCTGTGCTTGGGCCCGTACCTCATCATTTCACCCTCAAAACAATGGGATGGGATCCAAATCTTTTGGGGTAAAGGGCAAAGGGCTCAGCTTGGGCCTGTACCCCATCAGGTATGGACAGCAGACTATGCTGGAACCACAATCCAGAACTGTATAATGGGAAGAGATGTCAAATGGCATCTAATCTCATGCCCCATTCTAGCAGAGTGGTGGTGCCCTACAGTCTCTTTCTGACTCAGTGTTTAGTATTTTTGACATCTTTATGAACTGGATGCTCCCAGTGCCACCACTGCTGCTTTCTTTCCTCTAAGACCCACAGCCATGGCAATCCTGCTTCACCACACTTTGGCCAGACCCCATTCCAAGTGTCTGCAGACCTCACTCCCTGTTTTCCTAAGCCTTCCTGGGCTAAAGAAATTACTTGCTCTGATTTTCATTAATTATTCAGTTCAAAATTAAGTTTGATTTTTTTTAAAAGTTGTTTAGAGGGGTGGGTTGGGAAAGCTAGGGAAAAAAATGCTCACTTCACTCTGTCATCCTAGCTCTAACCATTAAATAAGCATAAATCATCATCATCATCATCAACATCATTATCATCATCATCATCATCATCATCATCTTAGTTGGGATGAGCTGAATAGAGTAAGATGAAATCCAAAAGGAAACTCATATGAAGTCTTATACCTCACTACAAAAAAAAAAAGGTACAAGGTGGGGAAGGATATACATATGTGTGTACGCATGCATATATGTATATATGTGTATGTGCATATATGTATACATACATGCATGTGTGCATACTCCAACTGAGGGCCACTTCTGAACCCCACCATTTAAGAAGGACAATGATAAGTTGAAGAATGTCCAAAGGAAGGCAACCAAATGGTGAAGTGGCTTGAATTCATGTAACAAAAGAATTGCTTAAAAGTACTAGAGATTATTAACTTGGAGAAGAAAGACTAAGAGCAGATATGGTAATTGTTTTTAAGTACTTGAAAGGCCATTACATGGAGAGATTTTTTGTTGCTGTTGAGTCGTTTCAGTAGTGTTCAGCTCTTCATAATATCATTTGTGGTTTTATTGGTAAAGATACTGGAGTTGTCTACCATTTCCTTCTCCAGATCATTTTACAGATGGGGAAACTGAAACAAATAGAGTTAAGTGACCCGGTTCACACAGCTAGTGTCTGAGGCTGGATTTGAACTCAAGTCTTCCTTACTCCAGGCCTAATGTTCTATTCACCATGTTACCTAACTGCCCTAGGAGGAAAGATGAGACTCTGTTTTGCACCAAAAGGCATGAACAGTTGCAAAGAAATAAGTTTAGACTTAGTATAAGAAAACAAACTAAACACCTTCCTAAGAACTAGAAGTATTCAAGAGTAGAAAGCATTATTTTTAGAAGAAATACATTCTTCCTTACTAGATAGCTTCAAATAAAGGCTGGACAACCAGTTGTCAGGAATATGGGTACAGGGCAAGTAAACAGCCTTTGGGATTTCTTCCTGCTCATAAAATCTGTGCTTTTTACATTGTACAATAAGTAGAAGGTTGTAGTTTTTTTGGAATTCAGTGAATTTCTACTCTTTTTTGTCATACTCAAGTGAATATAGAGCCAAAAAACCCAACATTTCCTCTTAACAGTGCTATTCTAATATTATTACAGAGATAACATCTAGTTGCCCAGGAAATGATCATCAAATGTAAGTAGGTAATACATACACACACACACACACACACACACACACACACACATATATACATACACACATATACACACACACATATATATGTATATGTAATATTATATTATATTATACAAAGTATACTTCTATATATGTGGTCCTTGGATAGACAGTAGAGTTCTGGGAAAAGTTCTGGTTTTAGAATCAGGAAGACTTGAAAACCCATTTTGCTTCTGATACATATACTACCCAAGAGATCATGAACAAACCATTTATCTTTGCTATGCCACAAATACTCTATAAGACTATAAGTTAAAAATATAAATGACCTTTTTTTTCCAGTGGAAGGAGTCTTCATGCCTGTAGTTGTCCACACAACTATAATCACATGTCCACTACCCTGTACCACATACTTAAAAGGCCTACTAGGTTTTTCATTTTTTTTTAAGATTTATTATATCTGTCTGCTTTTTATATCCAACAGCTTAAAGAGAACAAATTCAAATTTAGCTCCGCTTTAACTTTGTCCATTCAATATGGAACAGATTTAGAGAAATTTAGGACTATTTAATAACACTCAAAAGCATCGATTTCAAAAACAGAGTGTGTTTATATTAAATGCACAAAACATATACTTTTTCATGTATATGTCTACAGAAAGGCAAACCAAACAAACATGTATGTGTCATCCCTATATAACATGAGGGACAAAAATCAATATGACCTTTTATAATTCAAAAGAGATATATATATATATATTTAATATAACTTAAAGCAGCAACTAGAATAGGGACTGTGTTTTACAGGAAGAAACATTAAGAAGGGTGAAAATATTCCCCAAAGTCAAGGTGTTCAGATAGAACCAGTGAAGAATTTAGCTGTGGACAGCAGAATGGAGATCTCAGTGTGATCACTAGAGTCACCAGGGTAGAAGATGTGCCAAAAATAGAATGGGATGAGGAGAAAGCCAGAAGAGATTCAAGAAAGACTAAGTCCCTCAAGTTATTCAATGATGAAGCTACTGAAATAATCTACGTTTTGAAATCTATTAGAAATTTCTGAGGGCCTGATACTTTCATCATTTCACATTTAAAATTAGAACCGAAGGGCAAATTCATTAAAAGATTAATCCTTTCCCTTGAATAGTTGTTCCAGGTGAGAATGAGCAAGAATTTGAAATTGAACTTTAAATTAAGAAATTAATATCCACAATTCAGTTTGAGCACAAGATTGGAGCAGTTTAGGATAGTGATTCAAGAATGTGTGTCTATGAGTGTGTGCATATATGGGTGTATACTATGAATATATGTATATATACATATACTCCCATACTTTGAATATTGTAAGAACAAGACTTTGTTTAGGTGACACACATTCATATGGAAAACTGAATGTCAAGGCCTCATCTATTTAAGTTCTGCCACCTTTTGATTCATCTCTTGTAAAAGTCAATATGTCACTATTCTCTCTATGTCAGCTAAGAGTGATTGGAGTGCTGACTTTAAAGACAGGTCAGAAAGTCATTGGGAAAAAAAAAGCACCAACCTTTCCTGGAAGACAACGATGCTAAATGTCAAAGAACAAAAGATTCAGATGCATTTTAAAGTTTGACATGCAAAATGCTTCACAGTAGTGCCTGTGGTACTTTGCTCTAAAGCATATAAAAGGGTATTTTTGTGTAGTTTATTTTTCAAAAGAAAAAAAAAAACTTTGTCATACAACTCTACAGAGAAACATTTTTGAGTGTTGCTGTATTTCCAGTCTACCCTCTTTGGGGAAAAAATATTTATAATAGCTAACATTTGCATATTACTTTGATGCTTAAAATCAAAGGTGTGATTAATCAAGCTCATGAGGACCAATTGTTCAACTTTCTAGGTGAACATTTAAACATCCCAAATCTACAAACAGTACAAGTCAGGCATTAATTTATTGTTTTGTTGGTTTTCTATACTTAAAAAGAGTGATGGAGACAATTTAATTTAAAAATGTATTGGGCAATGCCCCCCACACCCACTCCTGTTGTTAACGATACACTGCTGTTTACAATTCACTTTATATGTAATACACTATTTGATCCTCATAATAACCCTGTAAGGTAGGTTCTGCTGTTATCCCCATTCTGAAAATGAGTAAAAATGAAGCAGAGAGAGATCACACAGCTATAAATTGCCTAAGGTGGGATTTGAACTAGAATTTTTCCTGCTCTGAAACTTTGTCTTAGAGAGTTGCCTGGGGCTCTGAGAGGTTAAGTGATTGGTTCAGCATCAAACTGCTAGTATGCCTCAGAGGAAGTACTTCATGACTAGAAGCTCAGCATTCTATAATGTCACATGTGTATCTCATGAATAGCTTAATTAAAGAGATATGGGAGCCTGAAGTCAGGCACTCTGCTTGGTTAAAGGCAGTCCTTTTGGAGCATGGACACTGGTTCATAGAAGGTCTGGATCATTTTAACAGAAGGTATTATTAGCTGATGATGGATTTGATGATTTCTATGTAGTGATCTCTGTGAAACGTGCTTGCTGCCTGCATCTTGTTTTTAATTGATTGATGTTCCCATTACAGAAATCACTGTTGCACTCGATGCTTGCTGATGTGTTGAGGGCAGCTTGCATAAAGGCCAAAAAATGCCTGACCTACAGTTTTCCTTTCACTGGCAAAGTTGCTTTAATCTTCCAACTCAGAGCTGATTTACAAGTGGCCAATCCAGGGAGCCAACTTTGAAATTTTCGTGTGTTTTTTGTGGAGAGATTTCAAGTACAATTGAAGCTTGAAGTAGTATCTCGTTTGTTATCTCCAACCACACACACACACACACACACACACACACACACACACAGAGTCCATTGTCATTATTCCTCTCTCATTGGATTTCTATAATTTAACTGACTTAATACCTTTCATAAGCTGCTCTTTTATGATATACAAACTTTTCAAATGACATTTTTTTTATGTCTAGTATTAAGGATTTTAGTTCAAACATGGGGACAATTTTATAGAATTAAAGGTATGATGGACTATTCCTGGTTGCTATTATCCTTTAATGATTCCAGAATGAGCAATGTCTGATATATATACAATTCTTAAATATTATATTAAAGAATGAATTATTACAAAGATGTACGGAATCACTATAGGTGTCTTTCTATACACATCTGATAGCAGGAGGAAAAAATAAAAACAAGCCTTTATTAATAGCCAACTGTCCAGTGTATCCTAAATTTACAGGTTGGAAAAGGCACACACACACACACACACACACACACACACACACACACTTTGTGTGAGCCTGGACAAGTCATTTAACTATTTGCTTCAGTTTCCTCATCTGTAAAATGGGGATAATAATAGCACTTACCTCACGGAGGTTGTGAGCATCAAATGATATAATAATTTAAAAATGCTTAGCATAGAAAGCATTAACACATAGTAAGCACTATATAAATATCAGTGATGATGATGATAACTATTTCAATATAATTGGTTAGTTTTCTAACACTCCATGTTGTAATATATTCATTTAGAGCCATTATTCTGATAGACTTCACTTAACTGCCAAAGGAATATGATACAAGACACAGAGAAAGAGAGAGAGAGAGAGAGAGAGAGAGAGAGAGAGAGAGAGAGAGAGAGGGGGAGGGGGGGGGAGAGAGAGAGAGAGAGAGAGAGAGAAACCAAGACCTAGTACATGAATCACAGACCACAAAATTTTAGATTTGGAAGGAATCTCAGGGGTTATCTAGTCGTATTCATAGCCGAAAAGAAGAAAAAGAGCATGGGCTCATAGATTTAGAGCTGGTCCTTAGATATGATACCACCCCCTCATTTTTTATGTAACGAAAATGAGACTCAGAAATTGAGTTGCCCAAGCTTGCTTTAGTACCAGAGGCATGTTTTAAACCAGTAGCCTCTGTTTTTTGAACAAGCACTTTGCTCCCTCTTCCACCACCTTGATTGGCCATCCCTACTACTAATGTTCAACAAGTGGTAACACAGATTTGGTGAAATCTAGTGAAAGGAAACCCATAACCTTCTGAAGGAACTTATTGCACTTTTGGATAATGACAATTGTGAAGATTTTTTTTCCTTCTCATGTCAAGTTTAATTGATTACTTTGTACTTCCTAACAATTGCTCCCTGTTTAGTCCTCTAGCACCAAAAAGAATTGCTCAAATCACTGTTCAACACAGTAGTACTTCAAATACTTGCCCACCAAAGTCCTCTCTTCTCTAGGGAAAATATCCTTGTTCCTCCAGTGAACAGCATGTCATTCACCATCCTGATCACTCTCCTTGGGGACTCTTTAACTCATCAATGCCCTTTCTCAAAATGTGGAACATGGAACTGAATGCAAGATTCCAGATGTATTTTAAATAGATCAGAATACAGCAAAACTATCGCCTCCTATTCATTCAAGCCATGTCTTTCAACAGCCTAACATTGAGTTAGCAGTCATATCACACTAATATTTTGAGAAGTTTTTTAGCATAGTATTTTGGACAAAATGCTGCCTCACATGATTCTCCTCCATCATGTCCAAAAAAAATTTTTTTAACTGAAATGAATTTGTCCCTATTAAATTTCTCCCTGAGACTGAGTTGCTCACTGCTATGATGTCTTTACATTGCCTCTACAACTGGTCAGAAGTGTGTTATCACTTCTAGCCAGGGCTTCCACTCAGTTGTACTACAATAAAAATCTTAAAAATTAATTCACTTCATTTTCCCTATTTATTCTTCCCTTTCTGCATCTATCTCCATCATAACTTATTTTTACTTCTGGAATACACTCTCAGTATCACATCTTAGAATTCTTTCTTTCCTCCAAAATTCTATTTGACTACCGTAGAAAGGAAATCTTTTCTCACTCCTTCAGCAGATAATACCCTCCCTGGAAAAAATTTACCCAGTATATATTTCATTTGCTTAGATTTGGATCAGATTTGAGATTTCATTGACCTAGCAAACTCCCAAAAAAGAAATTTCTTCTATCAATGCAGATTAGTACATATTGGGAAATTTATGTACTTCAGGTGTTATCTGAGTGCTGAGAGGTTACTCAACTCACCCAGGATTATACAATTAGCATGTGTCAGAAGCAGAATTGGAAACTAGGACTTCCTTACTCTAAGGTAAGCTCTCTATCCATTGACCTTGATGATTCTCACCTTAAACAGATTTTGCACGTACTTATGTCTGTATGTGTTTTCTCCCGGGTAGAAAATAGGCACCTTGAAGACAGAGAGTGTTTCCTTCCGTGTCTTTGTTTCTCTAGCTGTTGGCAAAGGTATTTAAATACTTGCTGACTGTTTGGTTAATCTGGCACAGGCTAGTGGGAGGTTACATTCATTTCATTATATAAAAAGCATCTTTCCAATGCACCGAGGTAAGACCCTAGCCTAGGTGCTATGGCAGATACAATTATCAGGCTATATCCATTTGGAATCCAGCAAACCACACCATCAGCCTGAGCTCCTCATTTAAGTCATCCCTGCCTGAAGGCAGGTGTCCCTTGGGGCTGAGTCTTTTTTTCAAACTCCCAGAACTGCTCCCCACTATCAACAGGCCAAAGTAACAAGAATTTCCCTTTGATTTCTGTGAATTTTAAAAGCCTGAGAATACTACTCTTCTCTCACTGGGGGCAGATCATGACCACTTTGCTCTTGAACCCAGTATGTGATAAATCTCTTGCAAAGTGATTGGCCTTTCCCACTAATCTTAAGTCCCATTGATCCTTTTTTCTTGCTTTACAAATGCCTGAAAAGATTTCCAGTTGACTTGAAGATAAAGAGTATAATCTGAACATGAAGGTTTCTTTTCAATCTCTATCTCTGATCTTTTCTGAGCAAACCTCATAGCTGACCTTACTTGGTTTACAATTAAGTGGATTGGGGGAGATGTAAAAATTTTCCAGAGTAGAAAGTCAGCCTGGAGGAATCAGTATCTAAACATAGAAACCCTTTGAGGACTGATCAGAGAATAAAGTGACAAAGTATGTTTTTGTTCCTTGTGCACAGATTTAATATGACTCATTTCAGATTAACACAGTAGAACACAATTATGTGAATATGCTTTTCAAGTATAGGAGTACATGTGAGTTTAGGATCTCAAACCTGAGCCCATAAAGACTATATTTAACCTTGGGAACTTTTCTTGAAAATCATTGACTTAGTTCATACCCAAGATGCAGCCCCAAGGAATATTTATATTTGCCTTCAGCCTTTTTCTAGAGGTTTAGTCAATTTATTAAGAAGGAAGCATTTATCACCTACTATTTGCCAAACACTGACCTGCCACAATAGAAAAAGTGATAATATTCCCTCTTTTCAAGGAGCTTTTAGTCTATTCTCATTTTCCCCTGTAAGCACTGAAGTTAGCAATATATTTAAGAACCATAACCACAACCACAATCACAACAATAGCAACCACAACAAGGTTATTAAAGACAAGAATATCAGTAGGAGAGAAAAACAACAATAACAAAAAACAAAACAAAACAAAAACCAAAACAAACAAACAAACAAAAAACAATGGAAATAGTCTCCAGCGGGGGGGGGGGGGGGGGGGAATGTTATCTATTTTTGCCAAGTTCCAGTACTGTTCCTCCAAATTCACAATTCAACATTTAGCCACAACAGACCCCAGGGCTTTCTTCTCTCAATTACTCCTCTCTGGAGTTATGTTTCTTCCTTCTTTCTGCTTTTTCGTTGTTGGGTGCCCTGACTGCTTCTCTGGCTCTGTTATCTATCACATTTTTTTTCCATGTGTAGTTTTGATGGAATGATTAAGGCTAGACTAGATTTGATGTTCATATTCCTGCTACTGGGTGGAGATAGTAGATATAAAAAATGGACAAATAAAATACAATGAAAAGCTAAGCAAGATAGAATAATCAGTTTAGAGGCAAACTCTTATCCCAGACACCTAGGTGGGACAGCGTATAGGACTCCAGGATGAAGTCAGGAAGACCTGAGTTCAAACCCAGATTCAGACACTTACTAACTGTGTGACCCTAGACAAGTCACTTAATCTTGTTTGCATCAGTTTCTTCATCTGTAAAATGAGCTGGAGAAGGAACTGGCAAACCACTCCAGTATGTTTGTCAAGAAAATCCCAAATGAGGTCATAAAGAGTCAGACATGACTGAAATGACTCAACAAATTACCCTAGGCCATTCAACCTTCCTTCATTTACATGCTTTTTGAAGATTTATTAGTCTTGGGAAGTCATAGGGATGGTGAGTACAATCTTAGCAGAGTCAAATATCACATTACTTTCAGAAGCAATGATAATATTGATTTAATTGTAGTTCCCAAAGTAAGAAGGAGAAATAAGGAAAGAGTTTGTGCCAACAGCATTAGGGGAGGATGATAAGGCAATAGATGGTGTGACTAGGAGGATAAACCAGGCTCAAGTGTTGAAGACCAGTTAGATATAGTGTTCTATGAATTTGCTATGACTGACACACTCCTCCTCTCAATATACAACTTTTTGTGATCTCATTTGGGGTTGTGGGATGATTTGCCATTTCCTATACTAGCGCATTTTACAGAAAAGGAAACTGAGACAAACAGGATTAAGTGACTTATCCAAGGTCACACAGCTAGTCAGTGTCTTAGGACAAATTTGAACTTAGGTCCTCCTAAATCTAGGGCTGGTGTGCTATCTACCATACCACATAGCTGCTCTTCATCATATTTACATGTGTCTTTTCCATTGATATAATTTTGATTACTTCAAGATCATGATGTTACATGATGTGAATTCAAATAGAATTACAAGAAAGAGGTTAGTTTATTATTGTTATTATTTAGTTTATTATTTGGGATCCCTGAAAACCATGAAGGGTTTCAAAAATGTAATCTAACCTATTGCCATGCTCTAATCTAATTTGGGACCTAATTCACTGCCTTCATGATAGAATGGAAGGAACCTTGATTATAGAACTAGAGTACCTAGGTTTTAATCCTGCTTCTGACAGTTTCTTGTTTTGTGATCTTGGAAAAGTCAGCTTCCTTATACGGATAGTTTTGGCTTTACATAAATTTGTGTAAGAATTCCAAAAGAAATCCACATAAAAACAAAACAAAACAAAACAAACCTATTTTAACTTTACAGTACAGTACAGTGTTCTCTCTTTGCTCCTGACTCTCTGCTCCATAGCCTCTCATCCTGTCATCAAAATAAAAATCTTTAAAAAAATCCTAAAAATCCCATTGAAAGCAGAGGGAGGGAGGGATGTAGAGACCTGACCCACTGAGAGACCACCACCTCCACCAGATAGGGGATTTGACTTTAGACTTCTGGCACCAAGACAGGAGTTCAAGACGGGTGTGTGTGTGTGTGTGTGTGTGTGTGTGTGTGTGTGTGTACAGAGAAAGATCTGTATCTATTCCTTTATCTATCTATCTATCTATCTATCTATCTATCTATCTATCTATCTAT
>NW_020954551.1:24635997-24662256 GCF_900497805.2 Vombatus ursinus | reverse complement strand
TATCTATCTATCTATCTATCTATCTATCTATCTATCTATCTATCTATCAATGGGAGAATGCAATGGATTGCTCATTATCTGTCTGTCATCATCTGGTTAGTTTTTTTTTAAATTAGCATTATTTTTCCAGGGTAAAGAATTAAACTTGTATCATTTGCATTTCTTTCTTTTACTGAGATATTGTAGTTATAAAGTGTCCAATATAATTAATACAATAATCTGAAAATAAGAAAATTTAAGGAACCTTACTGTCATTAACAAACTCTTCTTTTGTGTTGGTTCTGTGTAGGACTTCCTTCATAACATAAGCAAACACCTCTAATGAGCAGATGTTTTCCTTTTAAAATTCATGGTTGATTGCAATGCTCAGCATTTCACTGGAAAAAAAAGTTATCATTGTAGTAACACCTGTCATAAGAACTTGTATCGAATTTAATGTATGCAAGTCAATTTTGGTGAGACACTTCAAGGCTGAATTTTGTTCCACTTGGTCAAAATCTCCACAAAATCCTACTGTTTCCTCATCAAGTCGACATGAATCTAGGTTCTCGAAAAGTTGAACTAACAATGTACAAATGATATACCTTTTTTCCAAACTGGAAAGTCTGGAAGAATTACCCACGTGAGAGATTATGTCTGTTTTATGGGCATTGATTTATCTAAGTAAGGAGAGAATAATCATTTGTGAGCTGACCACATTGTGATAAATTCGATTGCTATAGCAAGCAATGGAACAACAATTTAAAAAAAATGCAAAATGTTTTTCAACCCCACAAAGTTCCATTTCACTCCTACAGATCCAAGGATGGCTTTTTAATTAAATCAGAAATCAAACCAAATTATCATATTAGTCACTTGATGAATAAGGATAACATCAAGCTATATGAGTCCACTAAAAGCACATAAAACAGTTACCATTCACACCTTTCTCTGATTAGGTAAGGTGTCATTTGGATTCAATGCATTTATATAATTCCAGAAGTACATCAATGAAAGATGGAGATTTTTTTTCAACTTTGAATTCAGAGGTAAATATGAACAAATGAAGAAATGTGATACGAATAACTTCATCTTTTCCAAGCAAGACACATGAAGCGTCAAGCCACCAAGATGAAAACTGTGATTTAAAGATTCAGAGACTTCCTTAGATATTGAAATCAAAGCTTGATGCTTGATGAGAAAATGTTTTAAGCAATTAACACCTATGGAATACTGAATGTATACTTTCAGAACCAGTACCAATTTGAAAATTATCCTCGTCAAAATCTCCATGATAGTGACTAAATACAGGACGTTTTAACAGAAGCTAGCTAAAGAATTAGAAAGATTAACACTTCCTCACCCAATGGGAGGAAATTAATTTAGAAATATTCTCAATAAATATGATATGTAAGTTAAATATGTACAAAAATAGTTTTGTAAAAGTGCACAACTCCACTGAGAAATAGTAAAAGTTGATAACAGGCATACATGACTGCACATAGTAAACATAACCAAAAGTGGCTTACCTCTGAATGGAATCTATAAAATAGATAAGATACTAGATTTAATCCCCAGACCCTCCTCTATTGGTGACATTCACATGAACTCAATCAATAATGTGCTGATAAAGAGATATAATTAACACCCTGTTAAGTGAATTAGTTTGTTTTAAGACTAGGGGGCAACACACTGTTCAGTTTCCTTATGTTCTCCCTTTAAGATGTTTATTTGAGATTAACAAGAAACAAACAAACAAACAAACAAACAAAACAACAACAACAACAACAAAAGCTTTGTATTTAGTCACAATTTCTCTGAGTCCTGATTCAGGGGGAAATAATTCTAATGCTTGATGAGAGGTTGTATGTTCTGCCTAACCTTACATTTATGTCTACAGCTAGTTAACCCTCAGTCTCTTTTTGATTGAAGCAAAATGTAGTTTATTATAAACATGTGGATAAAGAAATAGTAAATTATATTACAGGGTCATTAAATAGACAGGCACCAAGAGAATGAATTAGGGAAAAGCCAATTTTTTCTTAGGTCTTCCTTCAGCCTGGATCCTTCTCTCCATGATGCCCGTAGAATCAAGCACACCCTTCTCTGCTGCAGCATAGTCCACCTTTGCTCCATGCTTGAACCAACTCCTTGAAATAAGATACTCATAATCTACTCTTCTCCAGTTCTAAGATGGCTTCTCTTCTTTATACAAAGTTATTAGGGGAAGACCCAGAATCTCACAATGGATTTGCCTGATTCAAGAATGTATAAAGGTCCTGTTCACAAGCAGTTCTCATTATTTGCTTCAACTTTAATATATATATGTATGTATATACCCAAGGCACCAGGGCCAGATTGGGTGGTTTTGACATTATCTTTGCAGAGAAATCAAACAAATACCTAAGTTATGGTGTTTTTTTAAGGAAATAAATATTGGTAATTCAGGAAAAAGTCATTAACTCTTTTCATAGGGAGCCTGCATCTATCAATTAATGCAGATCACACAATGAAATAGTAAAATCTATAGGCTATACAAGTTCAGAAATTATGGATATTAAGTAAAATATGACATGTTGGGAACTAGAATTATATAGCAGAAGTTTACTATTTTTCGTGGAATAACAAAGGATAAATCTCCACACTTCAAATACAGAGCTCACAATATCCTTAAGACTTCAGCTAAGAAACTGTACTAGAAAATGCACATCATTACAGAACAAAATGTTGAGCCCAATTTCCCTGACATGACATTGAAACACAAAAATGTAAGAACACTTTTTAATCAATGCAACCATACCAAACATTCAAGATTTTAAAAATACATTAAAAAAAACTTTCAAAATGTAGAATATTAGCAGAAGAACTTAAAATTCTCTGGGTACAGAATGAAGTAAATAACATCCTAAGTATTATTCACATTGTACCAAGGAGGCTTTCAATGAACCTCCAGAAGAAGAAGCTATGTGCTAAGCATTTTTATTATTCAAATGCAAAAAAAGTAATTTATTTTATCCACTGATGTGTCAGTCTATAGAACATTAAATATAAAACATAACAGTATGATAGTGACTAACCCCAAGATCAGTGTTATATGAACTCCACTGAACTAGATGAAAAGAATGACTTTTTTTTAAAAAAATAATAATATCAGTTGATTATTATAATCCCTGAAATCTACAAAGTATTTTACATATGGTAGCTCATTTGACATGTTGATAACTTAAAGAGAAGGAGTTGAAGCTATTTTAATTGTATGTGGTGACTTGTTCTTTACTTTGTCCTTTGATCCATTTTGGTATTTAATTTGAGCCCAGTTCAAGCTTAATTACAGGTGGAATAGAGATAAAAATAAGAATAGGTCTGTGATTTTATTGGGAGCTAGAAGTCAAGTGTGAAACAACTCCATCACAATGCAAGTTGGCAGTGTGTGGTTTGAGGGCATTATTGCCTAGAACACTGAGAAATGAAATTATTTGTGTAGGCTCACAAATCTAGTTTGTGTCTGAGGTGGGCACTATATCCACTGCACCACCCATTTGCCCCATGGGACAGTGAGAGAATGTAAAGATATCTGTCATCCAAGGATTTTTCTAGCCAAATGTGTAGAGACTCACCACCATCTTGAATGTAGCAAAACTATCAAAATCTGTCCTTTCACTTTTGGAGAATGATTGGGATCTATATTGGTGGAAAGAGTATCCACATTCATGAAATCTATTTTAGGAATGTTGTAGTTTTATTAATGTACTGAATGCAGAGCTAGCTACCCTTTACATTTAAACTACTGGGGAAAATAGTGTTTAACCAAAAGATCTGCTTGTTGGTGCTTGGTGTTGGCATATGAGAAAGGATGTATTTAGTTACAAGCATATATGGAATACCTATTATGTGTTTGGATACTGTACTAAGTGGAAGTGATACAAAAAAAAGGCAAAAAAATCTATCCCTGCCCTGAAGGGACTAAGAGGCCCATGAAAACAATCTATGTACAAACAAGATAAATACAAGACAAACTGGGGAAGTATTTCAGAGGGAAAACATACAGATTAAAGACTACTGAGAAAGCCTTCTTGCAGAAGCTGGGACTTTAGTAGAAACTTGAAGGAAGCCAAGAAAGCAAGGTGTTTGAGATGAGGAAGGAGAATATTACAGACAGGAGAGACAGCAAGTGAAGGCAGAGAAAAGAAAGAGTCTACAGTGGCAGTCAAGAGATCATAGTATCATTGATTTTGAGATGGGAGGGACCATGGAAGTCATTTAATCAATCCTTATCTTTTTCGGTAGAGGAAAATAATCCCTGAGAGGTTGTGATTTCTTCAAAGTCACACAGGAAGGAATGGAAGGGTCTAGATATCAAATATATGTTTTTGTGCCATCCAGCACCAGGGAAAATGTTTTGAAAGATTGAAGGTCTCTATAGATGCATGACTAGAACCAGCTTGAGAAAGTGGGTGATTAAGGACCTGTGCAAAAGAGACATAGTGTGTAAGAGAAAGGGGGGGGAGACAGGGAGTGAGGAAGGGAGAGAGAGGAAAAGGGAGAGAGACAGAAAGACAGAGACAGAGACAGGGAGAGACAGACAGAGAGAGAGAGAGAGACAGAGACAGAGCTACATATTTGTATATGAAATCAATGGTCTCACATAGAAAAATGGCTACATGACACTCTCTTTAGTTTAATCTGTATTATTTGTGTTTTTGCCAGTACTTTCTTAAGCTTAGATAATCAGAAATAAATAAATCAAGGCCTACTTTGAGGTATTTTCTGGTTTCTGAGGTATACATTCTACATTGAAAATTTAACCATTTGTTTGCACGAGTTGATATGAATTGGTTCCAGCTTACCTATTTGTAAACTTAATAGTATGTAATCTTTAGATTTGTGGGGCTTTTCTTTCTTTCTTTCTTTCTTTTGGTTGTTCTTGGTGTTGTTTTGTTATTTTTGTTTGTTTTATTTTTTTAATCTCCAACTCTTTGCAATATGCCCCACATATACTAGATATTATTAAATATTTGCTCAATTTGTATGTTGATTGTTATATAATGGAGAAGAATCAGTTTTATTAAAGTGTTGGAAATTATTTTCAGAATTACCTCACTCCTCCTTTTTAAAGAATCTAAACAAACTTTCATTAAAACAGAATGTTTGTGATTCAATTTCATCAGGCTTTTTTCCTTCTAGTTTATGATAAGGATAATAAAAGGAATATCCATTCTCTTAACTAAAATCCCACCTTTTACAGGAAGCCTTTTCCATCCCCTGTTAATTGCAGTGCTGCCCTTTGTTGATTATATCCAATTTATCCTGTATATGATTTGTTTGCACATGTTTGTTTGCACGTTCTCTCCTCCCACTTGACATACAACTTGGCACATAATAGTTGTTTAAAATCTTTATTGACTGATTTATTTACTGTCTTCAAATCACTGTTCTGGGGAACTCTCTTTTTCTTTTTTTAAATGATTAATGAATTTATTTTTAGTTTTCAACATTCACTTCCATAAAATTTTGAGTTTTAAATTTTCTCCCCATCCCTCTCCTCCCACCTCCCCAAGACAGTATGCATTCTGATATAGGCTCTACTTATACATTCATATTAAACATATTTTCACTTTATCATGATGTAAAGAAGAATTAGAACCAATGGGGAAGATCCAGGAGAAGAAAATAAAACAACAAAAGAAAAGGAGAGCAAATAGTATCTTTCCATCTGCATTCAGACTCCAAAGTTCTTTCTCTGGACATGTATAGCATTTTTCATCAAGAGTCTTTTGGAGTTGTCTAAGATCCTTGCATTGCTGAGAAGAGCTAAGTCTATCAAAGTCAGTCATCACACAATGTGGCTGTTACTGTGCACAATGTTCTCCTGGTTCTGCTCAGTTCACCTGGCATCAGTTCATATAAGTCTTTCCAGGTTTTTAAACAACATATTTTAGGATTATGGTTCTTAATTCACTCTGCTATTTGCTTCTGTTTCATGGAAGAGTTCATTCCATTCACATTCATAGTTTTGATTACTATCTGTGTCTTTCTCTCCATTCAGTCCCCCCATTTGTGCTTTTGTCTCTCCTTTCTCCCTTTCCCTCCTCACTACAGGCACTGCTTCCTTCTTCAGTTTACACTCCCTTCTGTCAGCCCCTTCCCTTTTCTTCCTCCTTACCCTTACTACTTCTTCCCTCCCATCCACCTAATCCTTCCCTTTTCTTTCCCCTTTCCCCTCCTACTTTCTATAGGGTAAGTTAGATTTCTATACCTAACTGATTACGGTATTCTGTCTTTGATCCACAACCGAAGAGAGTAAGGTTCAAACTATGCTCATCTCAATCCCTTCTTGCCCTCTACTTTACTAGGTTTTTGTACTTTTTCATGTGATGTAATTTACCCTTGTCTGCCTCCTCCTTTCCTCTTCTCCCAGAACAATCCCTTTTCACCACTTAATTAGATTTTTTTTATCATCACATCAAAGTCAACTTATACCCATGCCCTCTGTCTATGTACACCCCTTTTAAATGTCATAATAATGATACAGTCAAGAGTTACAAGTGTCATCTTTCCTTGTAAGGATGTTAATAGTTTGCCCTTATTAATTACATGTTTTTTTTTTCCTTTCCTGTTTACCACTTTATGCCTTTCTTGAGTTTTGTATTTGAAGATCAAATTTTCTGTTGAGCTCTGGTCTTTTCATCAGGAAGGTTTGGAAGTCCCCTATTTCATTGAATATCCATCTCCTTCCCTGAAAGATTATGCTTCATTCCTAAAAAAACAAACAAACAAACAAAAAAGATTATGCTCCATTTCACTGGGTAATTGATCCTTGGTTTTATTCCAAACTCTTTTGCTTTATGGAATATGATATTCCATGCCATCTGATCTTTTAATGCAGAAAGTGCAAGGTCCCACATAATTCTGACTGTGGTTCCATGAAATTTAAATTGTTTCTTTCTGGATGCTTGCAGTATTTTCCCTTTGACCTAGTAATTTTGGAATTTGACTAGGATACTCCTTGGCATTTTCAGTTTCGGATCTCTGTCTGCAGGTGATCAGTGGGTTCTTTTGATGACTATTTTACCTTCTGGTTCTATGTTGTCAGGGAAGTTTTCTTTGATGATTTTCTGAAAGTTGCTGTCTAGGCTCTTTTTTTATCATGGTTTTCAGGTAGACCAATAATTTTTAAATTGTCTCTCCTGGATCTATTTTTTCTAGGTCAGTTGTTTTGCAAGTGAGATATTTTACATTTTCTTCTATCTTTTCATTCTTTTTTTTTCTGTTTGACTGATTCTTGATATCTCATAGAGTCATTAGCTTCCACTTGTCCAATTCTAACTTTTAATGAATTGTTTCCTTCTATTAGATTTTGTATCTTTTTTTTTCCATTTAGGTAATTGTATTTTTTAAGAACTTATTTTCTAGAGTCAATTTGTGTACTTCTTTTTTCAAGCTATTGACTCTCTCTTGCATATCTCTCATTTCCTTTCCCAATTTTTCTTCTACCTCTCTCATTTAACTTTTAAAATCCTTCTTGAGTTCTTCCAAGAAGGCTTTTTGGGCTTGAGTGTGGGTACATATGTTGTCTCTTCTGAATTTATGCCTTGATCTTCCCTGTCCCCATAATAAGAATTTATGGCCATTTTCCATTTGTGTTTTCTGCTCATGGTGTTTGCCTATTTCCTGGCTTTTAAAGTTGATTTCTCCTGCTGGAACACAGAGGCCACTGACTCAAGCTTCTTGGGCTGGGATCCTGGGACCTGGTCACTATCTTTGTGTGCTGGGGCCTCAGGTGCTGGCAGCTAGAGGATGTAGGGTCCTGGTAGCTTACCTGGTGCTGAGCTGGGGTCAGCAGCACCAGAGCTCTCGGGGTGCAGGTGGGGTGTCTGACCCCTGGAGGATGCCTGCTCACCAGGGCTTCTTTAAAGCACTCAAATGTTTGGTTGCTGGAGGATGTAGGCCGTCCTAGAGTTCTGTTTCCTGGAATTGTGCTGAAGCACTGGAAGATTTGGCTGCTGCTTCCTAACTGGTGTTTACAGGTTCCCCTGCCTGTGCTGAGGCACTGGGGGCGGGGAGGGGTCCTGGTGTTGGTGCTTGCCTGCTCCACTGCCCTAGGGTTCAGGATCTTCTCCTGTTTTGATGAGGTGGAGCTTGCTGATGGCTTGCTGGGATGCCTCCCAATCTGTACTGCTCCCCCTGCCCCAGAGTGAGAGGGGCCTTTCCCATTAATCTCCCAAGCTTTCTGGGCTACAATACCACTGTATCCCATCATTCTCTGGATCAATTACTCTAGGGTTTTTCCTGGGGTAATATTTTCTGCGTTTTCAGAGATCAATAAGGGAAAGTGAGAGCAATTTACTTCTTACTCCACTATCTTGGCTTCTGGAAATCCCCTTTCTGGGACTTTCTATGAGGCAAATGCAGGCTTGATATAAAATGGGGTTGGGGAGTCACGATAATTAAGATTTATCCAAAAAGAGTCTCTGGAGGCATTGGCTCTAGTTAACCCCTTACTGCATTTGGAGGTCTCCAGTCCAAGTCTGGGCATATGAGAATTTTTCAGTGATGTTTATTGGGGCTTCTTGGTTAGAAATGGGATGGACTGTATGACAATTGAGGTCCCTTCTCACTCTTAGACTCAGTGGTTCATATTGACAAACCATCTTCATAATAACATTTGATTTTTTAATCTTTCAAGAATATTTTTATGAGGTTCCCTTTCCAGTCTGACTTTTCTCTGATATGCATGCAAGGCATGCGTTATTAATTTCCTTTACAAATTCTTTTTAATTTTAGTGTAGACAATGATTCAGTGAACTTTTCAAATGGTAAAAGGTTGGAGTGTCCCACAAGGGGAAAAAAAATAGGTCACTTTGTTAAGTGCTTGTTCCTATTTCATCAGCTTACACATGCACAGGAAAACATTTTGATACACGTATCTTAACACTGTAGGGCTTCTATCCTGGGGCTATAGAATAAGTCTTTTTCTTAATTCACTTGACCATTAGCAGGTATAGTATATAACAGTAGGAAGAGAACCTTTCTGTCATAGACACATTCGATCACAATATTAACAATCTTAGTATTTTAATTGTCTTATTCCTTTGGCTTTTGGGCCTCAAGTCAGTCAGTCATTCAGCCAGCCAGCCAGCCAACTGTGCCAGACATTGTACAAAGTGCTACAAACATGGAAGAATACAAGCTGAATAATATGAGATACAATTGCCACAGTTCAGAGTATAGTATTGCTTAATAAACTCTATTAAGATGAGAAAAACAAAACTTAAATCACTCAAAGAGCAGCTACTAATCCAAAAGAAGTCTGTACTTTCAAAGTGTCAATTACTGTATGCAACTGCCATCCCAAAGACCATTGGTATGAGACTCTTTCCTCATTGGCGGAGATGAAAACCTTGCCCTACTTGAGGGTCGGTACAGAATTATCTAGAGCAGGAGAGAGAAGTCTTTATGTTCCTCTTTGGGTGGTCTTAGTGTCTTTTTGGGAACTTTATAAGCTTTTGGATTGCTTCTAGCTTCCAGTTTTAAGAAGGAAGATGTCAGCCTTATTTCAGGTCACTGAAAGAAAAGAATCTGGAAGACAAGAGAGGAGCCATCAGTCTCTATCATGTCCCTATCCCAGCTATCCACAGTAGAGTCTCTAGGCAGTTTTCCATTGGGTGAGATCTAGGACTCTCTCTTGGCTGAACTGAATTAGCTCACTCCCAATAGGAGAAATCCTTCATTCTATTTTCTGGTGTACATCATCCTATCTATACCTTCTCTGATTTTTGTTTTACTGTGATTTGGATAAATATTTTTTTTTTGTTTGCTATTCACTATGTGTTAATTGTGGAATTAGTATTTGATTGAAAAGAGATCAAGCCTTGGATATTGAGCTTGGAGTTCCCCTTACCTCAATAATGACACAGTGAGCAGATATTAATTGATACTGATTATATCTCCCAGACAAATGCTATTTAAGGGAACAGAAAGATAAAATGCTTGCCTGGCACCTCCTCTCTCTGAGGAGAGCAGAGTGTCCTCTAGCCCCAAATTCATGGTTTTTCTCCCAGAAGGAATTCAAGTCTCCTTTGGGGGAAAAATGAGGGGAGAAGAGGCTAGAGATGCCTGTTCTGCCTCCCTTCTGACCACACAATGACACCTCCCCTTGTTATAGGCTGGGAGACAGATCCTCAGCCATACATTGAGCCTTACCCCAGGAGCCATTGCCACAGGTTCCCCTCCTAACCCTCACTACAAATATGCCTCTCTCTACATGTACAAAGTGTGGTGTCTCCTCACTTTTTACAGCTGCTTCTTGGATAATTTATAGTTTTGAAATTTTCAAAGGAGGGAAATGTTGGCATTCTCTGCCTCTGCTTCACTTTTATTGTCTGTCTCTATCTCTTCGTCTCTTTGCCTCTTTTCATCTCTATCTGTCTGCCTGTCTTCCCTTCTTCATTCTTTTGCATGTTATATCTCTTTAGCAAAACTCCCCAAGCCCCCACTTTCTCAAGTTAGTCCTCAGTCTGTGTATAGAGAGACCTCCAATTTTTCAATGTCATTTATCCTAGTGCTAGATGAACATCAATATATATATCCTCTCCCTCTTGGATCCTTCTATTCCTTCATGTGTGACTTTGGAGAGGGGTGTAATGGACATTCAGGGATGACTAGTACTTTTGGTGTGAGGGATGCAGACTCCTTTTCAGGGCTGCACATCCACCTTTAGTGTTCAACTATCACCATTTTGGCTACACCAGGTTGAGAGTTAACACAGGGGTCTTAATCCCTTTGATGAGTTCAGGGGGTATCTGCCCCAAGCATGTGAAGATTTCCACTGGTAGAATGGGTGGATGTGAACAATTTGTTCCAACAGCTATGAAGGTGACTAAAGCAGGCACTGTGGAGTGCTTACAACTTTATACTTTGAAGATACCAAGTTCATCCACTGCATCCTGAGCCATCACCAGTTGTCCTGATTTTGTCTTCCCACTAGACTGTGATGACTCTGAAAGAGAGGGTGAGGCTGATGACTTAACTCTGCCTCATTTAAATCCAATTTGTGCATGAATCAAATGACATAAATCATGTTTTTTTTCAAACTTTGGAGAAATCATAACTTCTCTGAGATTCAATTTTCTCATCTAAAAAGGATAGATAAAAGAGAATAAGAGCAAGAGAAAGAGAGAGAGAAATGGGGAAGGGTAGAAATAGATGATTGATACATGGATGGATGGATAGATAGACAGGTAGATAGGTAGGTAGCTTTAATGATTATAGATATATAGATAAATAAATAGAGAGGTGGATATGTTGTGGAGAGAGTTGAAGACACTAGCAGCTTGGGAGAGTAGGAAGTGCCACTTGAGTTGGGCTTTGAAGGAAACAAGGAATTCTAAGAGACTGAAGAGAGAAAGGAAAGCATTCCATATATGAGACATAGCTGGTGCAAAGGTAGAGACAGAGATCATCTTCTGAAATGCTAGTTATACCAGAGAATCTCTATGAAGAAGAGCATGTGGGCCAGAAGGCCATCAGAGAATATCACAGCATTAATGGTCTGGGTGAATTCATAATGAGGCTGAAAAGAGATTTTGGAACCAGGTTGTGAGGTCTTTGAATTCCAAACAGAGCAATTTATATTTTGTCCAAGAGGTAATAGGGAGTTAGTGGAATTTGAGTATCAGACTGACATGATCAGACCTGTGATCTAGAAAAGCTTTTAGGCAGGTATAAACAGTGTAGATTTGAATAGGGAGTGATAAGGCAGAGAAAAAAATTAAGATGTTATTGCAATAATCCAGGGAAGAAATGATAAAGGGATAAAACACAAATTATGTAGCTAGAAAGATGTGACTGTGAGAGATGTTGTAGAGGAAGAAATAATAAGACTTGGCAAATTATTGGATATATGTGATAAGTAAAAATGAGGAGTTGAGGCTAAATATAAGGATGAAAAATTGGATGACTTTATAAAAAAAAAAGAAAAAAAGGATCCTTGAAGGAAATAGGAAAATTTAGAAGAAAGGAGAGTTTTCAGCATAAGATTTTGAGTTCTGTTTGAACATACTGAGTTTTAGGTATCAATAAGACATCCAGTTTAAAAAACAAACAAACAAACAAAAGACCCAGTAGGTAATGTGTGTGTGTGTGTGTGTGTGTGTGTGTGTATGTATGTGAGTGTCAGTGTGTGTATAAACAAATAGATAAATATATGAGAGATTTATGGGTAGATATTTTTGGACATTCTTTTCATATCCTTTAAAACAATATGTTTGTATGCTCATATACACATATACATATAAAAGTATATATGCAGCCATATATACATATCTATACCTGTACACATCTAGAAATATCTGCATAAAGATGATATTTAAATTATACCAGAGTTTTTGAGGCCACAGAGAGAGTATAGAAAGAAAAATAAAGAGTTCCCAGGTAAGAACGTAGAACAGAGCATCAGTCAGAAGGAGGTTCCTGAGAGAATGTGATTAGACCAGCGAACCACAGACCAATGCCTTGAAAGTCCAGAAGGGGGGCAACTAGGTGGTGCAGTGGATAGAGCACTGGCCCTGGAGTCAGGAGGACCTGAGTTCAAATCCGGTCTTGGACCAGACAATTGACACTTACTAGCTGTGTGACCCTGGGCAAGTCACTTAACCCCACTGCCTAGTGGGGAAAAAAAAGGAAGTCCAGAAGAGAGAACTATCCAGGAAGATTGTAGTTTGTTTGTTCAGTCAGGTCTGACTCTTTATGTCCCCATGGACCATAGCACACCAGACCTGTCTATGCTTCACTATCCCCCAAAGTCTATCCAAACTTACATTTATTGCTTTCATGACATTATCTATGCTGTCCTCTTCTCCTTTTTTTTTTTTTTCGTCTAGGCAATAGAGTTAAGTGACTTGCCCAGGGTCACAGAGATAGTGAGTGTTTTGTATCTGAGGCTGAATTTGAACTCAGATCTTACTGACTCCAGGGCTGGTGCTCTATCTACTGCACCACTTAGATGCCCCTCTCCTTTTACCATCAATTTTTCCCAACATCAGAATATTTTCAAATGAGTTTTATCTTCTCATTATGTAGCCAAAATGTTTAAGGTTCAGCTTTAGTATTTGCCCTTCTAACGAGTAATCTGAATTAATTTCTTTAACTATTGCCTGTTTTGATCTCTTTGCTGTCCAAAAGACTCTCAAAAAGTCTTTTCCAGCACAATTCCAAAATATTGATTTTGTGACACTGAGTTTTCCTTATAGTTCAACTCTCACAGCCGTGCATTGCTACTGGGAAAACTATAGCTTTGACTATACAGATCTTCGATGGTGAGATGATGTCTCTGCTTTTTAGTATGCCGTCCATATTTTCCATAGCTTTTCTTCCAAGGAGCAAGTGTATTTTAATTTCATGGCTGCAGTCATCATCTGCAGAGATCTTTGAGCACAAGAATATAAAATCTGACACTGTTCATTTCTTCTCACTTTATTGTTTTCAGGAAGTGATGGGGACCAGTTGCCATAATCTTAGTTTTTTTTTTTTAATGTTAAGCTTCAAGCCAGCTTTTACACTCTCTTCTTTCACCCTCAGCAAGAGGTTTCTTCTGTCTTTTCATTTCTCATTTAAGAACACCTTCTTATCTCTCTTTGCTGTTCTCTGGAATTCTGTTTTCAGTTGGGTATGTCTTTCGCTTTCTCCTTTGCCTTTTGTTTTCCTTCTTTCCTCAGCTATTTGTAAAACCTCATGAGATGCCATTATGCTTTCTTGCTCTTCTTTTTTGGGGAGATTTGTGGTTGTTGTTGTCGTTGTTGTTACTGCTGCTGCTGCTGCCTCCTGTACAGTATTGGGAACTTCTGTCCATAGTTCTTCAGGCACTCTATCTGCTCCATCTAATCCCTTAAATCTATACATCACTTCATTTCATATTCTTAATGGATGTTATTTAGAGCATAACCATACAGCCAGAGAGTTTTATATATTTTCTTCAACACAAACCTGAATTTTGGAATGAGAAGCTCACGATCTAACCTACAGTTAGTTCAAGGTCTTTTTTTAAACTGACTGTATCGAGCTTCTCCATCTTTGGCTGTGAAGTATATAATCAATTTGATTTTGGATATTGACCATCTGGTGATGACCATGTGTGAAGCTGCCTTCTGGGTTGTTGAAAAAGAGTTTTTGCTATGACCAGTGAGTTACCTTGACAAATCTCTGTCTGTCCAATTATCTTTTGAATTCCTACTTTAGCATTCCAATCCCCTATGATGAACATTACTTTTTTTTAAAATATTATTTTTAGAAGATTTTGTAGGTCTTCGTAGACATGAGCACTTTGGCTTCTTCAGCATCGATGGTTGGACCATAGGCTTTTATTATTGTGATGTTAAACAGTTTATTTTGGATTAACAGATATATCATTCTGTCATTTTAAAGATTATATTGTTTTAAAGGATATGAAAAGAATCTGTCCAAAAATATCTACCCATAAATCTCTCATATATTTATCTATTTGTTTATGTTTTTTTTATATGCTTTTTTTTACCTTTTTATTAACTATGAGGGCTACTGCATTTCTTCTAAGGGATTCTTTTAAAAAATCTTATTGAATATTTTATTTTTTCCCAATTACATATAAAAACAATTTTAACCTTCAGTTTTTTTTCAAATCTTGAGTTCTAAATTACCTCTTTTCCTCCCCTCCGCCCTCAAAAGGCAAGCAATTTGACATACATTATACATATGTAGTCATGCAAAACATATTTCCATGTAAGTCATTCTGTAAAAGAAAACACAGACAAAAAAAAACAAAGAAAAATTAAGAAAGTAAAAAAAAAAAGTATCTTTTGTCTGCATTTAGTCTCTACCAGTTCCTTCTATGGAGATGGATAGCACTTTTATCTTAAATCCTACAAAATTATTTTGGATCATTGTATTGCTGAGAACAGCTAAGTTATTCATTGCAGATCATCATATAACATTGCTGTTTCTGTGTACATTGTTCTCCTAGTTCTGCTCATTTCACTTTGTATCAATTCACGTCTTTCCATGTTTTTTTTTTTCCTGAGAGCTTCCTGCTCATCCTTTCTTAAAGCATAATAGTATTCCATCACAATCATATAGAATAACTTGTTCAGCCATTCTCCAATTGATGGACATCCCCTCAATTTCCAATTCTTTGCCATAACTAAAAGCTGTTATAAATACTTTTGTACACACTGATCCTTTTCCTTTTTTTTTTTTTTTAAATCTCTTTGGGATACAGACCCAGTAGTGGTATCGCTTGGTCAAAGAGAATGCATGGTTTTATAGCATAGTTCCCAATTTCTCTCCAGAATGGTTGAGTAAATATACAACTTCACCAATAATGTTTTGTTTAATAATGAATTAATAATTAATAATATTTTATTCAATATTTTAATTTTCCCACATACCCTCCAACATTTTCATTTTCCCTTTCTGTCATATTAGCCAATCTGACAGGTGTGAGGTAGTAGCTCAGAGCTGTTTTAAATTACATTTCTCTCATCAGTAGTGATTTGGAGCATTTTTAATGTGTCTATATATAGCTTTGATTACTTTGTTTGAAAACTGCCTATTCATATCCTTTGACCATTTATTAATTGAGGAATGACTCTTACTTCTATAAATTTGACTCCATTTTCTGTATGTTTGAGAAATGAAGTCTTTATTGGAGAAACTCACTGTAATTTTTTTTTCATAGTAATGATTATCAACCATATAATTCCGTTTATCCTACTTTATCTCTCCTTTTATCCTGTCCATTATCAAAAGTATTTTGCTTCTGACTTTTACCTTGCCCAGATTGCCCTCCCTTTTATCAGCTCCACCTCTTCTCTTGTCCCCTTCTTTTACTACTTTCCAATATGGTAAGATAAATTTCTACATCCAACTGAGTGTGTATATTATTCTCTCTTTGAGACAGTTCCAATGAGAGTAAAGTTCATGTGGCCTCCTCCCCATTTCCCCAATTTTCCCTTTCACTATAAAGTTTCTTTCAGACCTCTTTTATGTCAGAATATTTATCCCATTTTACCTCTCCTTTTCCCCTTCTCCCACTGAATTCTTCTTTTTCAACCTTTATTTTTTTAGATAATCACATTCAATTCAGAACTCTACTTTCTGTATATGTATACTCCTTCTAACTGCCCTAATACTAAGAAAGTTTTTTTAGGAGTTGTAAATATCATTTTCTCATGTAGAAATATAAACAGTTTAACCTTATTGATTCCCTTATGATTTATCTTTCCTGCTTACCTTTTTATGTTTCTTTTGTCTTGTATTTGAAAGTCAAATTTTCTATTCAGCTCTGGTCTTTTCTTCAGGAATGCTTGAAACTCCTCTATTTCATTGACTATCCATTTCTCCTGAAGATTATACTGAGTTTTACTGGGCAGGTGATTCTTGAGTGTAATCCTAGTTCTTCCCCCCACCCCCACTCCAGAATATCATATTTTAAGTCCTTTGATCCTTTAATGTAGAAGCTGCTAAAGCTTAAGTTATTCTGACTGTGACTCCACAACATTTTAATTTTTTTTATTTTTCGCTGCTTGCAGTATGTCTCTTGGATTCGGGAGGCCTGGGGCTTGACTATAATATTCTTGTGAATTTCCATTTTGAGATCTCTTTCAGGAGGTGATCAGTGGATTTTTTCAATTTCTATTTTACTCTCTGGTTCTAAAATATCAGGGCAGTTTTCCTGGATAATTTGTTGAAAGATGATGTCTAGACTCTTTTTTTTTTATCATAACTTTCAGGTAGTCCAATAATTCTAAAATTATCTCTCCTGGGTCTATTTTCCAGATCAGTTGCCTGTTTGTTTGTTTTGTTTCCGATGAGATATTCACATTTTCTTATTTTTTTTCATTCTTTTGATTTTGTTTGATTGTTTATTGATGACTCATAATATCATCAGCCTCCATTTGCCCAATTCTAACTTTGAAGGAAGTATTTTCTTTAGTAAGCTTTTGTATGTCCTTTCCCCTCTGGCCAATTTTTAAGGAGTTCATCTCTTCAGTGAATTTTTGTATATCTTCTTCCACTTGGCCAATTCTGCCTTTCAAGGCATTCTTCTCTTAATTGGGTTTTTGTGCCTCTTTTACCATTTGGTCTTAGTCTTTTTTTTTTAAGTGTGCCCCCCCTTTACCAAACTGTTGACCCTTTTCCACAATTTTCATGCATTGCTCTCATTTCTCTTCCTAATTTTTCCTCTACATCTCTTGATTTTCAAAATACTTTTTGAGCTCTTCCATGAGCTGAGACAAATTCATATTTTTTCTTTGAGGCTTTGAATGCAGGAATTCTGATTTTGTTATCTTCTTCTGAGTGTGTGTTTTGCTCTTCCTTGTCACCATAGTAACTTTCTAGGGTCAGAATTTTTTTTCTATTGTTTGCTCATTTCCCAACCTGTTTCTTGATTTTTAACTCTTTGTTAAAGTGGAGCTCTGCTTCCCAAGTGAAGAGGGCACCGTCCCAAGCTTCAGGTTTTGTGTGTGTGTGTGTGTGTGTGTGTGTGTGTGTGTGTGTGCAGCTGTTTTCATTGGTAATCCTGGAGACCTGTAATTTTTCGGCTCTTCCAAGGAAGAAGAGGTATGCTTACTACTCTCTTGTACTGTGCACTGTTTTGTGTGTAACCACAAATACTCTTTTCAACCCTGGAACTGTGCCTAGGGTCCCTGCTCACCTGCAGTCACAAGCTCTGTTTTGCTAATGTTCCTTCTCACATTAGGACTTAAGATTCAGGTCTGTGACTCAGATCCAAATATAGGCAATACAACAGAGTCCTGCCCCTGGTGCCAATAAAGGGACCCCTGTAAATCTCCTTCTGACTCACTGTTTGATTCCCTCACAGTCTGTGGGCCAAGAGATCTGGAAATTACCATTGCTACCACTGAACAGTTGCCCCAAGGCCTGCTCCTGATTTGCTAGGGCCCAGTCTGTGCTGGACTGCACTCCTCTCTCACCCTGGTGCAACAGACCTTTCCTGCCAGCCTTCTAAGTTGTTTTGGGCTGGAAAATTGTTTCACTCCATCCTCTTGTGGGTTCTCACATTTTATAATTTATTTAGAGTCAAAATTAAAGGTATTTGGAGGGGTTTTCGGGGAGACCTCTGCCTTTAATTTACTATCTTGGCTCAGCCTCTCTTTTTTAAAGGATTCTTGCCCATAGTCATATATATATATATGTGTGTGTGTGTGTGTGTGTGTGTGTGTGTGTGTGTATAAATGTATATATTTATGTTTATATATATGCATCTATGTATGTATGTATGTTTGTATATAATGATCACCTGAGTTAAATTCACTCATTTCCATCCATTTAAGTTCACTGACATGCAAGATGTTTAATATTTCCATCTCATGTTTGACCACATTCAGCTTACCTTGGTTCATACATCTTACATTCCAGGTTCCTTTGCAATATTGACTTTCCTTTTGTCACCAGATGCATCCATAGCTGAACTTCTTTTTTCACTTTGGCCCAACCACTTAATTTTTTTCTCAGCTACTTGTGGTTGTCCTCTACTCTTTCCCAATAATGTGTTGGACATCCTCTGACCTGAGGGACTTATCTTATTGTGTCATATCTTTTATCATTTTAGTACTATGAATGGGTTTTTTTCTGTTAAAGATACTGGAGGGGTTTGCCATTTGCTTTTCTGGTAGATCTCCTTTTGTCTAAACTTTCCACTATGACTGTTTGTCTTGGGTAACCCTGCATTGCATAGTTCATAGTTTCACTGAGTTATACAAGCCCATCTGCTACAAAAATTCAGTGATCCAGAAGGAGATCCAGGAAAATATATTGGTCAAAAATGTAAAATGTTCTAGAGATTTCTAGAAAGGTGGAGATTAAAAAAATGCTGTAAGATTTGACAGTTAAGAAATAATTTCATACAAATTAAGAATAATTTATTCTCTTCTGGGTCTCATGAGAAACAAGATGCTGGAGTAGACACTTTCTCTAATCCATACAACCTCTCAAACTTCCACAAAACATAAACTATTCACCAAAGATAAAGCAACTTCCACTCTTTTCATGGCCTTGGACATCCAAATGCCAAAAGAAGTTAAAAAAAAACAAAACAGGAACTTACACTTGCTGACCCTGTGCTCACATACATTGCTAGTAGAGCTGGGGAATAACACAACCATCCTGGAAAGCAATTCAAAAGTATGCAAATAAATTGATTAAAATATTCATACTTTCTGAAGCAAAGAATCCATTACTGGGCTTATACCTCAAGGAAGTCATCAAGAAAAAGTTCCCATATATTCCAAAATATTTCTAACAATACTTTTTTTTTTGTGATAGCTAACAATTGTAAACAAAGTAGATGACCTTTATTTGGGGAATTACTCAACAAATTGTGATACTTGAATGTAATGTAATATCATGGTGCTGTAAAACATGATGCATATGATAAATACAGAGATGCATGGGAAGATCTAAGTAAACAAAGCCAAGAAAATATTGGAGCTACAACAATGTAAACACAAGAACAATAACACACCAAAAAAAAAGTAAATGAAACAAAATTATAAAAAAATCAAGTAGGATTTGAATGAAAAGATAGCCGAAGGCATCCTGACCTAATGAAGGTGAGAAGTTCATAGTTACACATTGTATATGTTTTCAGACTTTTTGATGTATTGTTCAGTATATTTACCTTTTTTCCCTTCTTTAAAAAATACTATTTGTTAATTGAGATGATTCTAAGGGGGTTGGAGGAAGGCTAGGGATATACATATATATAGGACACTGGGGTGATGTAAGAAGCAGAAAATAATAATAAAGAACTTATTAAAGAAAGGAAGTCATTGTTAAATTTGGAGAGGGCAGTTTCGAAGGAGTGATGAGTTTGGTAGCCAGTTTAGCCAATGGTTAAGTATTGAATGAATGGAGAAATGAAGGTGATGAATTTAAATAGCTTTTTTTTCCCTCCAAATTTGACTATGAAAGGGAAGAGAAATATAGGCTAGTAGCTTCTTGCCATTCATCTTTACTGGAGTTGTGATTTAGTTGCTGTCAGAAGTACAAATGAGTAAACTCCTTTTCAATGACAATATGTATTATTTTTTCCAATTTACATTATCTGACAGTTTCTTGGGAACACTGAAAGATTAAGGGACTTGCCCCAGGTTACACAGTGGAACTTGAATCCAAGTCTTCCTAACTGAAACACACTCTTTGCATTACTAAACTATATATGCAAGGCTTAACTTCTTTCTCATCAAATGTCAGTTGAACAAAGAACACCCGTAGCAAATAACAAATAACATCCTTTATCCAAGTCAACAGTAAAGAGACTTCAAAGTAAGTATACAGATGAGAATATAATAGACAATGCACAAAGTGAATAAACTCAATGAGAACAGGATATTTCAGTTCAATTAAGAGAGAATCCCAGATCTATCCAATAGAATAGTTCCTGAATTCTCTAGTGTAGTAAGGTGAGGATACCATTAAGACTGGCTGTGCTACATGTGGGCTTCTTCCCAGAGTCTTTCTCTTTCTTCAAGTACCTGAAGAGATTATAGAACTGAATGTCTTTTTGCTTGGATTTGGACACCAGTGGAATAGTTTCTTTTTCCTCCCCAAACTCTCCTCCATTCCCCTACTTTGACTCTCATGCAGTCATGAAATATTGAATAATCAGAATCCAACACTGTTCAGAGTCTTAGTCAAATGGACTTTGTGCTGCAGATTATATGCATCTGAGGTTTGAAGTGAGGTGGGATTTGGCCTTATTATTTTTTACTAGAAAGATAACCTGTTGAATTAGAGTTGTTCCCCAAATTATGATTTTCTGAATTTCAAAGGGAGCAGACTGAGAGAGGAAGCATGGTAAAATGAAAAAGGTAAAAGAATTGAAGTCCAGATCTGTATTTGACCCGTTTCCTAGTCTTACTGGCTATAGGACTAGAAGATCACTTAAAATTTCTGAACCTTGGTTTCCAAATCTTCAAAATAATGACCTTCACAATCCCTGCCTCACTGGGTTGATGTAAATGTGTGTGTGTGTGTGTGTGTGTGTGTGTGTGTGTGTGTGTATGTCACACACACATATACACATATATATCAGTCAGACAAATTATTCTGGGAACTTTAATTTTAGTCATATTGAGACAAAAGTACTTTAAACAGGATATCTTTTTTAATATAATCCTTTAAAACTATTTTGTGGAAAGCAAAGAGAGTTGACCATTTTTTTTTAAAGGAACAATAATATTTGCCAACAGTTACAAGCTGGAGGGAACAAATGTGATCATCTGAAATGTCAGTTACCTGGGGAACATAATAGTAAGCTCTGCATGATTATATGGTTGACGGCTTTGAAAATTAAGGGAAACTAAATAATGCTACCCTTTTTCCTTTTGGCAGTCCACATTTAAAAAAAAAAACATTAAGAGAAAAGAACTTCAAGTTCGCTCTTTTGATTAAAGAAATTAAAAGTATTTTTTCCCAAAGATGATTTGTCTGAGTTTCAAATAACTGTCTCAAAGACAGTTCTCAAATGTCTCAAATCCCCTCAAAAGATTCTCTCAAAGTCACAACATTATAACAAATGGTATATAATCACTTGATGTGCATGTTGTAAAACCATAGAATCTCAGAGTTGGAAGGAATCTTAAATATCTTTTTGTTAATTAACTCCCTTGACCCTCTTCCTTCTTTTTCTCCTTTTTCTGTAATTTTTCCCTATTCTTATAATTCTTCTCTTTTTTTCCTCCTCCTCTTCCACTTCTTCCTCTTTCTCCTCCTCCTCTTCTTTCTCATCAAGGAAACAATAAAAACTTGAGTTAGTGATGAATGGTTGGTCTTGATAAGCCTATCTTTTGATCTTGGATACTCCCACTTGGGTGGATGGTATGCCTTTTGTATTTTCCAGCTACTCTTTTCTCTACATATTTGTTTTTTTTTCCTTTCTCCATAATCAACCTAATAAGTCTCTTTTCCATAGTGGTAGGTTGGTAGGGTAGGTTGGTTGTTATTCCTGCAGATGTAGTTTCCATAATTCAAATTTTTATTATTTATATTTACTTCTTATGAGCCCATGGTGTCTTTGATCATTGCTTTTTGCAGTATCCTCTCCTGCTTCTGTACAAAGGTCGAGAATCTTTAACCCTTGTTTTATAGGGTAATTAAGATCATAGGAGTATAAAGTAAGAAGAGAGCTTAGAGGACTCTGAGTCAAATACTTATTTTACAGAGTTAATCAGGTAGGAAGTAGGAGAGCCAGGATTTGAATCCAAGTCCTCACACTCTAAATCCAGTTTTCACTCTGCTAGACTGAGATATCATTTAATATCAATATCTTCTTGTACTCTGTGTGTTCCCAGATTGACTCCCCTGTATTCACAAAATTTAATCAAAGTAATAGATTGCATTAGAAGATGTGCAGAATATCATATACAATCCCCTGAGTTTCCGTTGTCACCTCCATTTCTCTCCATCAAGGACCTGTTTATAAGAATCCCTGGATCCTGCTCTAACCATAGTCTCTTCTGCAAACTGCTTTCTCAAATACAAAACATGACCCTAAAAATATCCATAATTATCTGAAAAGGATTGCCTTAGGTTCTGTTACCTGCTTTGTGCTGCCTGAGACCAGACCATTAATTACTGATGGGAAATTGACTAAGGAGGATATCTCTTAGCTCAATTATTCCATTCTGCTGTGCCCCCATAGTCTATTTGTGTCTTTCTAAGAAGGATCTCATGTTTTCAGAAATTCCCTATTCAAAGGAAGAGAATATATGCCCCCTCCTTGGGTAACCTTGATGGATTCTTGTAGGCCTCCACAGTTTTAGATAGCTCTCAAAAATAGGGAGCAGAGTTGCAGTTCCTTGTGAATCCTGGAAAATGCAAGCTTCTCATGGACAAGTACTACATTTATTTCTAAAAGAGAGCTTAATAAATGTTAACATAAACTGAATAGAATTGAATTAAATATCTTTGTAATTTATATCTGCCTAGTATAGATTTATATCTACTGAGCAGTCTTTTGAGTTCTTTCAATAATATTTTCTTCAGAGTCCATGGGCCTTCCTATTAGTGTCCACTACTACTTTCTAACTCACTAATCTTTGATTGGGACCATACTTATAGGGATATATCAGCTTTATAATAACTGGCCAAATATTGTTGTCTGTTATATTGTACATTGGAGTTCAATAACAAGTAATTACACAGTAATCCCCAGGTAAAGAACTTCTTCAATAATTACAAAGTCTTCTATTCTAATTTGGCTACTTCTCATTCATATGTTTATATGTGAATATATACATGTATTATGTATGTATGCATATATGTAAGTTTTCTGAAAATGATGAGTCAGTTTCCCATAATTTGACCTCTATGTTAGAGCACACCCCCATCATGTAGATCCAATTTACAATGTGGGGGGAGGATTTCTCATCTTTTAGGATAAGTTAATATAGAGAAAACTTTCATTAGAGTCCACAGACAATAACTCAGTCCTCCTCTTACCCCAACTACCTAGGGTATACTCTCTTTGAGAAACCTATATAATATTCATGACATCCAGTACTACCCTGAATGGCAATTTAGTCATGCAGAGTTAGGGTTGCTTGCTTTGAATGAAAGCATGCCTTGACAACTTCTCCATCTGTGCTATTATCAATGTTTCCTGAAGTTCCTTTCTAGTAACTTCTCCATATTATTGTTCTAATTTACTCCCCTACTTCTTTCTGACTCTCTCTTAATCTTTTTGTTCTCCATTTCCCCCACGGGACAGCTAGGGATGTTCTATTCAAATTATCCAAGCATGGCTATATTTTTAAGATCAATGAAGGAAAAGCAGAGAAAGAAGCTCCTACACAGTTAGCCTTCCTGGAGAAAAGGAGATTTTTAATCCCTGTTACTTAACTGACTCCAAATTCTAAATTCCATATTCTGTAGCATTAAATAAAATATCCTGAAAATGAAGTTAATTGCTGAAACCCTGTATGGTAGAGTTTAAAGAATACTAGATGTGAGGTGATTAATAACCATGTCTCTCAATCTCCATGGACTTCAGTTTCTTCATCTAAAAAAAAAAGTAGATTTAGAGTATATTGCCTCTGAATGACTTTTGGCTCTAAATCTTTAATCCTATCACCTGTAAGATTTTTTTAAACATCAGTGGACATAATAATCATAATTAAAACATAAGTATCATTTATCTAGTGTTTAAGATTTGCAAAGCACAATACAGACATAAAATCTATTTGATCTTCAAAACAAGCCTATACAGTGGGTGCTATTATTATTGCCATTTTTTAGGTGAAGAAATTGGTGCTCAGAAAGTCTAAATTTCCTGCCCAGGGTCATGGAGACAATAAATATCCAAGGCAAAATTTAAATCTACATCCTTCTGTCTCACATCCTAGTATGCAATCAACTAGAACACACTGTCTCAGAATTTCTGGTTGTGGGTCAGAGAACCAGATGGTGTGATCAAAAATCTATAAAACTACAATTCTCAAATTTAATTTTCTATTGCATATTGATAACTATTTGGTAACTTACTATTATCTCATGAAAATAGTTAGCATGTATGTCAGACTTTTTTCTTCTTTTCTAGATGAATATATGTATGTATACAGAAAAGTGTGTTTGTGTATATATATATATATATATAATATTTTATCATCAACATAATCATCAGAGACAGTATGACATAGTTGACTGAGTTCTATACTTGGAAGCAAGAAAACCTGGCTTCTAAACCTCCCTCTTTAAATTTGCTAAGTTACCAGGAGGAAGGTGTTTTACTTCCCTGAAAATTAACCTTCTCTCTAAAAACATAAGTTATAGATTGAATTGTACTTTGCCTCGGTAGAAGGAGTTATCACACTGAGAGAAATTCCAAGTCATTGATATAGTATCTGTGATCTATATCGCTTTTTTTAGGTGGATATAGCCTTCTCTTGATTGACATATTTTCAAAAAATAATAATAAAAATACAAAAAACCCCAGAAGTATTATATCAACTCATGGGGTATTTTTCACATTCAAAAAAAAAAAAACAACATGAACTCTTACTTTATTAAAATGTCTTAATTTCCTTATTTCAAATGAAATTGAGAATAGAATAAAGATTTATGTTACACAAGGGCAATTCACAAGGAATTAAATCTAAATTTTAGCCTCACTTTGAATAATTGTAACTGGTAACCAGAACAGCAGCAAGCTACACAGGTCCTTTTTTTTAACAGCCTCTCCCAATAGGGACCAAACACTATGTATCATATTAGCATAAATTTAATTTATTTGGTTATACAAAATGTAAATCAATAGGAACAAATTTTATGTCCTTCCTCTGATTCCTTCCTGCTAACAGTACAAGCTAAGTACATCTATACTGAGGAAACAGTAGAGTATTTCTATACTAATTAGGGTCTGTCAATTTCCTCCCACAACTAAATGACCTTGAAACATAGAAAGTCCTCTCATTGCTAGTTTAAAAATGCTTTCTTGTGAGATTGCAAAGTGCATCCTTTATTCCTATCAGACCTTAAAGTTCTCTTCAGCAAGGGCATTTCTGAGAAAACACCCAAGTCCAAACCAGGAATACTTAACACTATACATAGGATAAAAAAAAGAAACAAACAAATAAATGAAATAAAACATACACGAAGGCAAAAATACCCTTCCTTTCCTTACTTAAGGAAACTATACTGACCACCACCAACATATCAGAAATTTTGCAAAGCTCCTCAAAATGTTAAACACTTAAGTCTGGCATGTTTTGCAGCAGAGAGAATAAGAAAGTAGTTATTAATGTTGCTATTCTGGCTGACCTATCCTTAATTTTCACAGAACAGGTGCACTCCAGTGAGGTTGCTGTCATGATTGAGAAACAACCCTTCTGAATGAACTTTGCTTTCAGGACAGAAAGGAAGATTTAAAAAATGATTATTTTAAAATTGTTGAAACTTCATATTGTGTATTTTAAATTTCTAGGAAAAAATATTTATTGGTATTGAAATAAAAAGTCTTTTCCTGGGGTTTCTAGACAGACACCATTGTAGGACCCTAAATCATAGAATCTTAGTTAAATCTATTTGTTTCTAAGGTGATTATATACACACACACATACATACATACATACATATATACATATACATGTATATACATACATATATACACACATGGACACACAGAGACACACGCATATATACATACATACACACATATATCTATATCTATATCTATCTATATCTATCTATCTATCTATCTATCTATCTATCTATCTATCTATCTAT
>NW_020954551.1:24623591-24635987 GCF_900497805.2 Vombatus ursinus | reverse complement strand
TATCTATCTATCTATCTATCTATCTATCTATCTATCTATCTATCTATCTACATACATATGGGAATTCCTTAGAGCAGTAGTATCACATTCAAATAGAAACAGTGGCCAGTTACCATATATATGGATCTCTGCTGGCTGTATATTGACTTATTATTGTTCAGTCATCTAGTCATGCCAGATTAAATATATATATATATATATATATATATATATATATATAATTTAAATTATATATAAATTAAATAATTTAAATAGATAGATAGATTTAAATTGAGAAGCAGTATGGGCTAGGGGATTAAGAACTGGCCTTGGAGCCAGGAAAATCTGGGCCCAATTTGTAACTTGGTCATATGTGTGACTGTGGACAAGTCACTTAACCTATCAATGCTTGAGGGCAAAAGTGTCAAACACATACATGGCCCACAACATACCTGAGTGCAGCCCAAACCAGATTAAAAAGTGATTGGGAAATATTTAAGAACATTTTAAAAAGTACAATAAAAGAAATAAAATATTAATATATGGCTTCCTGAGTCGATATGTTGGGTAGCTAGATTGCAAATTGGGCCTGGAGTCAGAAAGACCAGAGTTCAAATATGACTTCAGGCACTTACTAGCCGTGTGACCTCTAGGCAAGACACTTAACCCCTACCTGCATAAAGTGTAGAAGGAAGTGGCAAACCACTTCAGTATCTTTGCCAAGAAAACCCCACACGCAGTCAGTGCACCATATCAAAAAGAGTCTATCATGACTAGATGACTGAACAATAATAACAAGTCAATATAGAGTCAGCAGAGATTCATATATATGGTAACTGGCCTATTTCTATTTGAATTCGATACCACAGCTCTAAGGAATTCTCTAAGACATTACATGCAGAGAAAGTGCCAACTGAACTGATAAAGATTATTTCCTTGCCAGAGAGTTCCTTATCATAGATCTAGTACCCATGTAATATCTAATAATCTCTGAAAGTTAATATCAAATATAATCACAGATTTAGATTTGGAAAGTGCCTTGATGATCATCTTATCCAAATCCTTCACTTTACATATGAATAAACTGAGGCCAAGGGAGGTTAACAGACAGGGACAGACTGCAAATAACTGATGGAGTATAGAAGGCAACCAAAGTCCTCTGAGATGGAATCTAATGTTCTTTCATCTGAACTATGCTATTTAAATATTTTAAAGAAAGGTCAATAAAGAACTAATACATATTTCTTTTTTTTCTCTTCTTCCTGAAAATCCACTTTGGGCTCTTTGGCATAGTAACAGCAAGGGAAAACAATTGAAAAATTAAATGGATTAATTGTAGAAATTCTGTGGGGCATAAAAGTAGTATCTATAATAATACTAATACTAATACTAATAATAGTGATTTCTCTCTTCAAAGAAAACTAATGGTCCCTTAGCCAGCTTTTCATCTCTTTCAAACAGGAAAGTGGGTCCACCTTTTAGTAGGTAAACAGATGTCATTTCCTGTGGCACCTGAAAATAAAAGCTGTTTCCCATGTTCTATTTCATAAGCAAGTCTAGTCCTGAAATTGTCATTATCACAGAGTAATTTTCTGATGCCTTGCTATTGATATTCCTTATACACCTTTCCCAGTGTACTTCTACTTTTTTTTTCCACTTTGGGCCTCTTTTTCCCTTTGAGTGACCCACATACTTGTTTCTCAAAGATGGTTGTATTTCCTGACTCCAAGCATACCTGAAAGAACACTGACATTAAAAATGGACCTTTATTTTTTTGGAGATGTTTGGGGTCATGCAAAAAAAAAAAAAAGACAGTTTTCCAAAGCCATCCATTCTGCTCACATTCTCGAAGACGTATATGGATTGAAAAAGGCTTGGGTTGGTCAAATAGGAAGAATCAGGGATAACTGATGTTTAGCTCAAATGCTTCATACAAGGTCAAAATATCTAGAGAGGAAGACCTATACTAAATTACATATATTTCTCATGGAAGATTTTTCAGAGAACATAGAGAGGAGTCACATGAGGCGAACATTTAGGAATGGGTTATAATTTGTATCACTGGAGAGTGTGCCTCTATCAGTGAGATCAGAGATCCGTTGAACCAGTGAGGTAAACATTCAATATTGTTGATGTTGTTGTTCAGTTGCAATCATGTTCAACTCTTCATGACATCAAGTGGGATTTTCTTGGCTAAAATACTGGAGTGGTTTGCCATTTCCTTTTCTAGCTCATTTTACACATGAGAAGCTGAGACAAACAAGCTTACGTGACTTTCTGAGACAGTTACTAACTGTCTGAGGCTGGATTGGAACTCAAATATTTCTGATTCCAGGCTTGGGGCTCTATCCACTGTACCACCTCGCTGTGCCACCCACCAAATTTTTTTTGATACCATTTAGTAATTTTTCTTGATTTGAAAAATAAAATTATTATTATTATTATTATTATTCTACTCAAATGGTTAATGTTTTAGTGCCTTTGGCTTTTTCATTAACAGGGTCAAATAAGCTGTTCAATGAAAAAAAATCAAGAAGTCATATTTTTCCCTCTCCTTTCCCATTCCCTTAGTTTGCAGGCGCCATTATATATCTGAAAGAACACTGGTCTAAAAAGACCTACATCCGGGGTAGCTAGGTGGCACAGTGGGTAGAGCTCCAGCCTTGGAGTCAGGAAGACCTGAGTTCAAATCTGACCTCAGACACTTGATACTCACTAGCTGTGTGACCTGGGGCAAGTCACTTACCCCTTATTGCCTCACCAAAAACAAACAAAAAAGACCTACATTTAAGGCACCACTCCCTTATTTACTAGAGGTCACAACTTTTAGAGCCTCTCTTTTCCTTTTCTGAAAAAAATGGAAATTTTATAAAATGTTGCCTATTACAAAGATGTTGAGGAAAAAAACAACTTTGTAACAATGAAATTTTACATAAATGACAAATATAATTATTTGTAAATAGAAGCCAACTTTATTCAAAACAAGAACATCTTGAATTGAATCTATACTCTTAAATAAGCTAAAGACTAATTTCAAATCCCAGCAAACTCAAAGTAAATATGGCCCCTAGAAGCCATCACATCCAAGCCAAGAGTCATTTAATTTTCTGAGCAAACCATGTTTTCAAAGATTGCATAAAGGTTAACATTAGGCTAACTCTTGTTAACTTCTCAATTCCAAATTAGTAGATTCTTAGTGAGTGATTTAAAGAAAAATAAACTTCATGTAATTCACCTAGCATAGGAGAATGAGCGAAAAATGTAAAGTTTTAAGAGTTTTTTTTTAAATTTTCTTACCCCCTAGGAAAGAGTTAAGTTATAGGATTCATTCTTTTCTGTGATGGGAAATAAATAAATGGTATTCCTCAGGGCAGAAACAAAACTCTAACAAGGAGAGAGAAAGGACATACTCCTCCTTTCTCATCTATGTAGTCATTCTGATTGATCCCAGGAGACTTTACTTCATCTGGGCTACCTTAATTGGCCTCACTTGGAAATTCTTTTCTCCATGCCTTCAAGGAAAGTCAGAACTATACAAGGAGAATGTGCAGGCTGCACTTTTCCTGAGGGAATCTGGTTAACCTTTTACTGCCAAATGGTACCAAAACATAACTTACCCTTAACCTGAGTCCCTTCAAAAAGTTTTATTACTGGAGACCCAGGTGAGAAGAAAAAAAGCTTTGTCAGTCTGCCTTGTCAGAAAAAGGATGGATTTTCCGGTTTGCACTTGACTGGTTTTTACTTTGCTTAAAGTACACTTTTCCAAATACTCCTTTAATCATTAGTTTTGCTCTGGGGCCCCAGTGAAAAGAGTACAACTCCAAGTGGTGCCCTCAAAATCTGTAGTTTCCTTTTGGCTTCTAATTTGTGTTTCAAATGACTCAAAGGTGAATAACAATATCCACTTTTTGGTAAAATGTTAGCATTATTATATATGGGAAAAAAAGGATGTCAGAGAGAGGGCAGAAGGGAGAGAGAAGATTGTTGTGAAACAATGAAAATGCTATTTCATAAAAAGGTAGAATCCAAGCCAATGCGGAAGGAGCACAGAGTTGTTACACATATTTCATGATGGTAATTTCCAACAAAACCTAGTGCACTAGTCATCACATGAAATCACATCAATTTCCCCAGGAGCTTATCAGGAATTTTGGATCTTTTAAAATTAGGGATTTCATAACATTACAAGCATTGTTTTCAAGAATTTTTTGGTACCTCTTCATTACAATTCCTGTTGTAGTTTCAATATTACATGTATTGTTAAGTTGTCTTTTGAAGAGTAAGGCATTGGAGATGTGAATGCCTAAACAGAAAAAGCCAGAGTAATTTATAGTGGTAGTGGTGATGCTAATGATTGTAGTGATTATGATTAAGAGATGATGATAATTTATAGTTCTTCATAAAGTTCCTTCAATTAAGAGAGATAGAATATGAGATCTTTGAGAACATCACTGTTTATTTTTGCTTTTGTAACCCCAGAGGTCCGGTACAATGTCAAGAACATGGTAGTTGCATGCATGATAAATGATTGTTCATTGATTATTTTATTGAATGATGTCCAGTTTTTTTTTTACTTTTTTTTAACTAATCTGTATCTACATTCTTATCTATCTTGTTCATATTTAGTGTATTTAAAAGACCCCTGGGTTCTTCTTACCCTGGAATGATGCATTTCTAAAGAGGATCCAGACCCCACTGTCATGTGGAATATACAAAAGTGGAAGTAATACAAAAAAAATACTCATCCTCATTAGATTTAAGTCTTAGCACAGCTGAAAAGCTTTTGTATTGCTCTTAACTGTGTTATGGCCCTTGCTACATCAGGACAAAGGGCACCCAGATGCCCATGTCACAGAGTGGTACATATACTTAATATATAATACATTTAAAATAAGAAGACATGAATTAAATTTAGTTTTACCTAAATGGCTACTCTTTCTGAAAAAGAGATTTGTAATACCATTATCACATCTAGTAAATTGATAAGCAGAAATTGCTCTAAACTGTTAGAAGATGATAATAGAATATCCTAGTGATTATCTCAGCCCATTATCATCAGCCCAATAAGTTCTTAGCAGGGGTTTTTAACCTGGAATATGTGAACTTGATTTATAGAAAATAAACATATTTTGACATTTCAACATATAATTGCTTTCCTTTGAAACTCAGTTCATTTTTTCTTATGCATTTAAAAACCTTCTTCTGAGAAGGAGCCCACAGTCTTCTGGAAAGCCAAAGAGATCTATTACACACACACACACACACAGACACACACACACAAAGGTTAATAAACCTTGCTTGACCCTTTATAATTTTGCATATCAGAGCAAAACTTCCATTTTGACACATCCAAGGAATTTTATTTAGATGAATCAGGTGATAAATCTGGACACCCAGTGAAAAAGAGGCTCATCACAGAACCTCTGCAAAACCATCTACTAAATCAAGAATGACTACAATGTGCTGATGGAAGTTGGAATCATACTAAAAATCAGCCTCTGCTAATATCTGTCTCTAATGCCTCATCATATCACTAAGGAAATTCAGGGACTTTAAAGGTTACAACCAATGGAATACTAATCCTAAACATCTAGAAAGGGTTTTGGCATATTCTCTGAAACTTACTTTCTTAGTTTCCTAGAGTAGAGAGATTACATCACTTGCCTAGGGTCAAACAACCAGTATTTGTCAGAGGTAGAATTGGAACCCAGGTGTTCCTGGCTTTGAGACTGTATCTCCATAACACTAAACTATGCTATTTAGTTATACTTACCATTCATATATCCCAATGGATTTGAATTTCATCAATTCAAATGTTCCCACTGATGATGTAGAAAGCAAGTCACTCATACCTGCTCCTCTTATGAGATGCTTCTTGTTTTTGTCCTCCCATCAATTCATCTCAAGAAATCCATTCAATGTAGTAAAGATTTTCCTCCTTTGCTTTCAATCGTGAGTAGGCCAGAGGAGTGAATGGACTTTCCATCAGTTATCCCACCTTACTGATTGTTTTTTTTTTAAGATCTCTTTTATCCTAGGAGAGTTTTATATTTGGGTTAATCTTTTTGGGGCCTTCCAAACTCTTTTCTTTCTTTTGACGTGTTTGTTTGCTTTGTTGTTATAGCCAATTGAGCTAACAAGGTTATTCAAGTGACATACTAAAGTTATCAGATGTTTTTGTTTTTAAGTAACACCAATGTGCCAGTATTGTGCTGTTCTCTTTGCACTCAGAGAAAACTTTAATCATTTTAAGTTAACACTTTAAAAATATTAATTGGGGAACATGCTCAGCCATTTGAAAGTTTTTCCTGGTAGTTAACTGGTATTAAAGTTAGATCAGCTCCTGGACAGCAGCAGTAGCTGGTGTGACAGATAATTATAGGATTTTAATTTAGACACCTGTTTATTCACCTACTCCAATGGGAAAAAAAAAGTGTGAAAGAGACTTCAAATGTGCCAGCAGTAAATTTTTCCATTTGGCTGGCTCTACTGTTTTTCTTTCCTGCTGTTATCTTCTTCTGTAAGTCACACTGGAGATAGAGTCATCCTACTTAGAGAGTGCTACTTAACATTTGCCCTTGTGTTTAGTGTCAGTCTTGGCCAAGGAACCAGAGAGATCAACTCTGGGAAATGTGGAGCAAAGGACACATCCAATTTGTTTTTAAATGAACAGGTGTCAGGCAATCTTACCTACCTAAAATCTGTTTTACAAGTATTGACTCTGAAAGCCAGAATTGCCTATTATTTAATGCTTAATATGGCATCAGCAACAGGCACGCGTAATAAAATTGTATTCCTATTGCATACTTTGGAGAGCTGGAAAAACTCTCATGACTCCATTTCCTTACCCTAAAACCTCCCCTCTCCACCCCAATATAAAAAAGGTGAAAATCAGTGCTTAGCACAATGCATATAATAGGCATTTAATAAATATTGATTGTTTTGAATAAATGAACAAATCTGGGAGTTTGAAGAAAATATTTATGCAACTAGGCTCCCCCTTCCCCAGGAACTCACTTGAATATTTTTGAATTATCCTTAGCAGATCTCAAGACTCAACTCAGGCTTTACCTTCTCAAATTGAATCCATTTATTAATTACTTAATATGTGCCAGAAACTGGCAATGCAAAATGAAAAGTAAACAGTCTCTAATCTAAAGGACCACACATAGTCTACTAGAAAAAAAAAACATTTAGACAGATAAGTCACTACAAAATATTTTGTAAGAAAGTACAGAATTGTGTTTTCCTTTAATTTAGAGCAGAAGGACAGAGAACACTAACAAATAGAATAATTAGCAAAGGCTTGCTGTAGAAGGAGGCACTTGAACTGAACCTTAGAGCTAGCAGGGGATACCATGACATGGAAGTGAAGATAATGTTCCAGGCAAAGCAAACTTCCTGTGCAAAGGCATGTAGGTGAGAGATCAGATATTTCATAAGGAACTGTAAGAAGGCAGTTTTGCTAGATTTTTTTTTCTGGAGGATAACTTGATATCACTTAAAGGAGTTTTGTCAGATATTGAAGGTCTTTAAATGACAATAGAGAAGGTGACATTTTATGCTGGAGGTAAAAAAAGAGCTTCTGAAGCTTCTCCCATAGAAGAACAGCGAAGTCAGTTTAAAAAGGCCAAGGTCTCCCATTGTATCCTGAGTCATCACCAGCCCTCCTGACTGATGTATTACCACTGGACTCCTATAACTGGTGGAGAGAATGAGGTTGATGACTTCGCACAGCTCTGCCTCACTTAAATCTAATTCATTTCCAAGTCAAGATATCACCCACCCGGTTTCGCAGGTCTTTGAGAATAAAGGACAAACAACAGTACGTGAGTCAAACTTGTTCCTTTCATTTTATTTTCATAGCTGCTGCACAGAAACCCTATTAAGGACAGGGAGCAGTTTGAGTCAAGGAGAAGAATTCAGAGGCCATTATACTATGTCAAGTGAGAGATGGTAAGTCCCTGAATTAGGCTGCTTCCCGTTTGATTCAAGATAAGTGATGAGATGGGAGCGACCTTGTGTAGAGAGGATTGACAAGAACTGGGATCTAACTGAATATGAAGAGATGAAGGAGAGGAAGGAGTCAAGGGCATCTTCACTATTAAAGCTTTGACTCTTTACGGCTTTCTTGGTCTTCCTAATTATCACTAATGTAGCAGCGTTTTAACACATGATGAGTCCTCTTAAAATGGAGACACTTACGGGAAATACACCTGGGATCTCTTCTTGGGAGAAAGAACTGGCACAGGTGTAGACATCCTGCATTGGCCTGCTGTTTAGTTGAGAGAGTCTTCTTTCCATTATCTGTATAGGCAAAATCAGTTAAGTTGTTAAACTTACCTGATTGAGGCACAGTCAATCTCTACCTGTCTTTCTCTGTCTCTGTCTCTCTGTCTCTTTCTGACAAGATCCAGGGGCAAAGGGCAAACCCTAATTCACTCACCAGAGGGGCATCAAGCAGTAAGTTGAATGGGGGAGGAGGATTTTAGGCCAGATTTCATTTCCCTTACCTTTAGGCCCCATGGCTCCTCAAAACAGATTTAGAGTTTTGGTATTGTTTCATTTGTCCTTTTCAGCTCCAAGTGTAGGAAATACAGTCCCAAACCCAGGATCTCAAGCTGCATAACCCAGGATTCCAGACCAGATAGTGCTGTCACTCCACAAAGGGAGCTTTAAGAAGCCAAGTTCATGGAAGGTAAACTCAGGAAGCATTTGGACCTGAAATTTGGTGGTACCAATGTTGTGTATAAACTAAATTAAGCTGTTAGCTTAATTTCCCTCCTTCCCTCTTTAGAGACCAAGGTGAGTTTGGGGAATTATACACCCTCATACCTTAGCAAATTATGTTTGTCTTGATTTTACATTTAAAGTAAATATTCTTCTGTAAAAGATAAACTCATTGTAAAATGGTTAAATGGAAATGTGGCCCTTGGACTCCTAAAATTAGGGAAACATAGTTAGAAGGGGCTTGAAACAATGGCAGAGATGAGAGATCTCCCAGTCCCCTCAGGGTACTGGAGAATCCTCTGGCAGAGGTAAAATGTATCACACCTATGCTTCAGTTAGTGTTGGCCAGTAGAAGCACTGTTATATTAATATTGTCCTTTCCAAACCATTCATTATTTATGAATATGAGTACATGTTATATCTCTTAGTAGAAATTTAATAATAAGCATTAAGTAGTGCCTACTCTGTGCTTTACAAATATCTCATTTGAACTTCACAATAACCTCGAGGCAGGTGCTAAAATATCTCCATTTTTTTTTAGATGAAGAAACTGAAACAAATAGATTAATTGATTCGCCTGTGGACATACAGACAGTAAATGTCTCAGGTTGGATTTGAACTTAGTTCTTCCTGATTCCAGACCTAGCATTTTATTTGCTAAACTACTTAGCTGCCTAAATTCCTTAAGGGCAGAGATATTGTTTGTTGTCCTTGTATTACAACACCTAATATAGTTCCTTGTCCATGATTGGTGCTAGATAAAGGTATCATTGGTCTGCTTCAGGAGAAAGGACTACCACCACCACCAATTCTAAGAGATGAGAAATAGTCAAAAGGAGAAATTACCACTGTACATCCAGGTAACCTATCTTCCCACAGTCCTTGAATAACTTGATATGCCATGTTCTCCAATGAAGTGGACTTACTTTGACATGCTAGTGATCATTTAATGTAGTTTCACTTTCAACAAATCAATAAACATTTATTGTCTATAGTGTACGCTGGGTAGACAAAGATGAAAATGAAAGAGTTCTAGGCCTCAAAGAGCTTACATTCTATAAATGGAAAGAATGTGTAGGAGAGAGAAGAGGAGGGAGAGAGAGAGAGAGAGTGTAAGCACACATTACAATGACCTATGTCAACTGTTCATGGAAAGAAACTTTTTTTTTTTTTTTCCTCTCAAATGCTATAGAAATGTTGAACTAAGAACTTCCTGAGTTAGAAGAAAAGGCAAACACCAAAAATGTATAGAAGATTTTTTAATAGGAGTACCAATTATGTTATTATTTGTCCTAATAGTTCCCCAAGTATCGAGTACTTTATATGAAATCATCCAAAACAGAAAATAGCAGTTTTCTTCATGACCTTCACCAGATGAAGAAGATGCTGATCTTTTCAGCAAAGTTCTGAATGAGAAAAGAAAAAGTAAGTTGTTTTTTCCCTCCCTCCCTCTCCTTCTCTCAGCAGGAGGAGACAGCTAATGCTCTCCTGGTGAAATCACTAATTGATTGTATCAGTGCATGAGCACAGCAGCTGTCCTTGTACCTTTAGTGGCAACAAAATGAAGGCAGCCTGGCCTCCTGTCAGGCAAGATTGTCTGGCTTCATTATTTCTTATGAGTCCTTTCCGAATACACTGGGCAGAGAGAAGAGCAGAAGGGAAGGAAGGCCCATGGACCATTAGTGTTCATTTTAGTCCAGGAAATGGTAAGTAAAAGATGGCATGGATGATGCCTGAGGGATTCCATCAAATAATCAGTGTGCCATTTTCAGAAAGAGATAACATCCTTATCAGGAATGTTTATATTTTGTAGAATAGAAATTCACCCAGATACCCACCAGTTTCATTCCCAGGAAAATGGCATTCTTAGTTACTAATGCATATGTAGGCATCAAAAAATCTCTTATGAAGCAATCCTTCAAAAGTCCCCTCACCACATCCTCAAATTTTTGAGGTGGAAGCAGTCTTAGGTCTTAGCCAATTTACTACTCTCTAACCACAGCTGAGGCAACTGACCACCAAAGAAATCAAATAATATTCTCAAGGCCACAGATGCTGGCTAAAGCAGATGACAGGTCATGGCTCCCATTTCCTTCTTTGGTATTTATTCTAGGTGGCCTTAGCAGGTAGGGGTGGATAGCAGGATAGCATTAGAGTCTGAAAGACCTGGATTCTAATCCAGCCTCTGATACTTACTGGATGTATGACCAGAGCCAAGCACTATACCTCTCAGTATGCCCAGGCAAATTTTTGGTGCTATAAATGAAAGAAGAGTTGCCAAAATGCTTTTGGAGGAGATCCCAATGCAAGTGACATCACAGGTTGGGACTACTAACTCTCTCTATTTCAGTCATCTAAGAAAAATGCGCTTTCAAAATGACTGTCCACTTGTTATATGTTGAGATAATACTCTTCTAACCTATTGTCACCAATGTATAATGTAAGGTCCTTGAACATGCAACGTATGACATATTTTAGGGACTGTTTACTTTTGTTAGATTCTTTAGTCTTTTTGCCCTGGTTAAGCACTGTACCTTGATATATTATGCACTTAATATAGGGTTGGTGGATTGCAATGAATTGTAAACATTCCCAGTTAATTACTATTTTTATGAAGGAGGATGTAGTAAGACAGATACATATTGAATTCTCACATTTCAAGGTAAATTATGGGCCTGGTTAAAATGGTCATGAAGAAAGCCTGCGTCATTTCCATTCTGATTAATTCTGCTTATGGGTAGTGAATGCATGATTTTGCTATTCTCTGTGTCATCACTCCATGCATCAAAGGGAACCAGACACTCTAGTAACCATTCATTGAAATACATTGAAGAACAGATGGCAATTTCTATTCCATTTTTTCTTGGTCTGAAAAATACATTCAAACCATGAAAGAACAGCTAATTGTATGTTTCTGGTAGTGAATTATGGTGATGACCATTGGAAAATTGAACCAAAGAACAACAACCTGGATAAATATCACTTGAAATTTAACTCACAGATAAAAGAGGAGGGAATGAGAAAGGAGGTGGAGCACAGTTCACATAGAAACTGAATCCTTAGATTTTACATTATTAAAGAATTATGTTCCTTCTAAAGTTTTTAGCCATTTTTATTTCTTCTTGATCTGATTTTATATCAGGTTGTCACTCTCCTAAAGGTTCTAATCAAGATTTTTTTTTTCTCATGTAATAATCTACTGTTACGGCTGTGTCCATACTTGTATTACTTCTTATAATTTGGAGATAACTATATGTTCTCAAAGGCCATAACAGTGGATCCAAAGCTCTGACAGGGAAACTAAAAATCATAAAGATTCTGTCATCTGATGATTAAATGAAGCAATAATGGAGGGGCACATTACCAGCAGATATTGATTTGTTGATGATTTTTTTTATGTTAGCCATATCAAAAAATGAAATAAAGAACAATTTAAAAAAATATCAGATCTGTCTGTTTCCCTGTGCATTGGTATTGATGGTCCTTGATTGATGAAAATAGGGGCAAAATATGTTAAGGATCACATAGATTTTAAACAGTCAAATCATCCATTTGACTATTGATTCTCTAAATTTGGGACCCTTGTACGTTGACCAAAGTATAGATCAATTGTCAGAGGAGCTGAATCATATCATTCTTGATCTATCTATCTATCTATCTATCTATCTATCTATCTATCTATCTATC